>NC_089040.1:2467500-2767500 GCF_034140825.1 Oryza sativa Japonica Group | reverse complement strand
TTTCTATTAGTTCGCTACGGTGTTAAAGTTGGGTTGCATGCCTCATATGCACCACTATCTCTCCATTTATACTTATTCGCGCATACTAATTTGAAAGATACGGAGTACACATTCCATGGAGGAGATGGTCATGACATCCACCAAGCTAAAACAAAACTTTATTTCCTTAAAAAAATTCAAGTTTTTTCAACATTCCACCTTGTTTGTTTCTAAAAACCATATAGGTGGATGGCATACACCAATACACAAACACAAGACCTTACACTTGTAAAACCCTTATTCACGCCTAGGTGCAGGCAACCTCCCGAAAATTATCATGATGGTTTCACCAGACTCAACGACACCGTGCGCCTCCAGTGACAGTTCCTCGTTCATGGCCACCCTGTTGAGCTCGAAGTGGTAGTCCCCTTCGGCCAGCAATGGCGTCTCAGGGCTGCCCTCGAAGTTGTCATTCAGCTGCTCCCGCAGGGTGGCGACCATGTCCGCCGGCGATGCCTCCAACAAGAAATCCATGTGCTGCGAGCGTGAGCCCTCCATCAGCAACCCGATCACAATCTTACTGTCGTTGGCATCCACATTGGTGTTGCGGTTGCTGCCACCGCTGCTTCCTGCCTCCACCATCTTGTTGCAATCAACAATCGTCACCTCCACCACGCCGGAGTCGAACTCGACATAGGCACCTAGAGGCCAGTGATCCAACATCACCATGAGGCCGCCACACACGAAGTCGTTGACGCCCAACCACATGCACTCCGGCAGGGGCATGGCCATTTTTTGCACACCGTGGATGCGGCGTTTTAGGGCGGCCACGCTCTCCTCGCGACGGGCGAACACCGTGACCTTCCGTCCCCAGCTAGCCGGTGGGAGGTAGGCGGTGACATGGACCATATCATGCGTCGTGTCGCCGCCGCTCCACTTGGCCAGCCCATGGATCCAGCAGAACCTCGCCGCCACCTGCCAATGGAGGAGAAGCAGGACATGCGAGCCATCGAAGATGGGATAATACTCAATGTCATGGTCATCAGCGAGCTCCCTGTTCCAGTATAAAAGGCATTGCGCGGTCACCGGGATGCCATAGCAACTCTCCACCTTCTGCTTGATCTCGACAACCTTGTCGAAGGGCTCGACCACGACGGTCAGGCGGCAACTATGGCTGACCACCGTCGGCAATACCACAACGTTCACATCCATGGTAGTATGATGTGAATTGTGGAAGAATACAACGAGGGAGAGGCCATATATGTAGCGAGTTGTTAATGTCTAGATGGGTTCGGTTTGGAGCAAGGGCAATAACTATAGATGCATTAATAGTTTCAAATGAAATATACATGCATTAATAGTTCCAAATCAAATATATATATATATGCATTAATAGTTATAAATGAAATATATACACACATTAATCACACATATTGCAAATCCAATTTTGCATTACACCCCTTGTGTTTCATAAATAACAAATGTCCGGGACATTTTGGCATGGCACTTGAAGTCCTCTGCTACACCATTTGGTCTCAAGAGAATATCTTACTTAATCAAAACTTTTCATGAAAATATTATTGAAAATCTAGTACATTGATATGTTAAGGGAGCACTCGTATGAAAATTCAATGATCAAATCTACAAAAATTCAATCCAAATAATTTTTAATACATTAAATAGTAGCTAAAGTTTTAGAAGTTGGTTTGGTCAATCATCTTTACAATCACGCCGGTTGCTAACTTTTGAATTATAATGATGTGGATACTTAGGAATTAATCAAAATTTTAGCAAATCCAGTTTTGCATTACACCCTTTTGTTACAAATAATATCCAATTTTGGGACTTTTTCTTGCAAGGTACCTGAAGTTATTCGCGATGCCATTTGGTGTTTAGACATAATTCAATGGGCTACACAAAGGGTATGGAAAGTGAATTGATATCCCTATAGTGACTACTAGGATGGCTAGTTAGTGACTATACGATCTCGTCCATCTATCTATTGAACACGCATGGTGCTTAGATGGATAGCTATAATAGTGTCTGCTATAGTAAATCTACATTTTTTATGTGTAAATTCTACCCCGATTCTCCTTAAACTTGGATTCATATTGTACAGGCCTAAGGGCCCTCCGAATGGGTGTCTATGGCAATTAATATTCTTGAGCCGTAGGAGTTTAGATTATGTTGTGAAGAGTTAAAGAAGTAAGAGAGTGAGGTAGTGTCTTGCAAGAGAAATGGTTTAAACACTAAAAACTAAGGTAATAGTGCATTGGAGGAGAAAAATGTCTTCAACACATTTTCGAAACAAATATGACCAATAGTGAGAAGTTAGAGAAAATAAAAGGAATGATAGAATATTTATTATTTCCCCCACTTATAGATAGTATGTACTGAGAAAATTGTTAATTTTTTGTGGGACCTAGTGTGTGGTGGTAAGCATTGTAACCTTTCTAACTTTAAGCCCCTTTTAGCATATATCGACGCAATGGTGTTCAAGTTGGGTTACATGCCTCTCGTATACACCAATATCTCTCCTTTTGTACTTAATCACATATATACTAATTTGAAATGTTTGGGTGCTCAAATTAATTCAACAAAAGAAAGGTCCGGCCATCCACCAAGGTAAAAAAAAAATATTTTCCTTTACAAAATTCTAAGTTTTCCCGAATTCCATCTTGATTGTTCCTAGAAATTAACCAGTGGCGGATCCAAATGTTTTCTTAAGGCCGAGCAAACTTAACAATATATACCAGTAAATATGCTAATTTATATAAGTCCGTAGATTATTTACCTTTGATACAAACACATGTGATGTAGTGAGGCACTGAGGTCTAATTGCATGCTTTGCTAGTTTGCTTGCTAATATGGACTCCATTAGCTTGTATATGAGTGTGATTAGCTAATTTGGTAAACAATTACAGAGTATTAAGTACTATTTAACGTCCTGCATGCAGCGAAGCCTGGGCAGCTGACCGTGGTGGTCGGGACTTGGCTTCGCCACTGCTAGAAACCATATAATTTAGGTGGATGGCACACATTAATACACAAAACACATAGTCTTCCACTTGTAAACCATCAAAAGAAAACTCAGTCTACCACTAAACCATGCCTAGACAAAGGCAGCCTCCCAGAGACTATCACGATGGTTTCACTGACAATAACATGCGCCTCCAGACATAGCTCCACGAGCTCAAAGTGGTAGTCCCTTTTGGCCAGCAGTGGCGTCTTGATTCAAGGTCGCCCTCCAATTATATTGTTGTTTAGCTCCTCCCATAAGGTGGGGACCATGTCTATTGGCAACACTTCCAACAAAACAAATTCACATTCTTGGAGTGTGAGGCCTCCATTAGCAGCCCAATCAAAATCTCACCATTGTAGGCATTGTCACGCCCCGAACCAGTCCCGACCGGAACTAGCCCGTGACGCTCCAAATTAACCTGTTAATCGATACCAGTCCCAGGAAACAGTGCTGGTATCACAGGGAGACAGAATATCACAGCAACAGAGGTCTCTTTATTATAGAGTAGAGGTACAGTCATGTTGGGCTGCGGACAGATCCCGAGCTCACAACTGCATTACAAAAGGGGAAGCGGAAGCCAAGACTAGGACCAAACATCACAGGCGCGACTTGGGAACTAGGCCGAAACCCTAAACTCATCGTAGCCGGCTTGCTCCTGGAAGAACTCCTCATCAGCTGGATCCGCTTCATCTTCTTCAGCAACTGGGGGGGGAGATTATTTAAATAGAGCAAGGGTGAGTACGGAAGTACTCAGCAAGCCAGGGGAAATAAGTGTTTAATGTAGGCTTCAAGGAGAGGCTGGTGTTTTTACAATTGATTTTATTTGAAACCTTTTCTGAAACAACTAAGTGAGTACTTCTCAAACGACACGGATGAGACAGTGCGTCTCGTCCGGTCGGAGTATGTGCAATGTATCAGTCTTTAGATTTTGAAACAAGGTTGGCACCCGGCCAACAGCTTTTCAAACGGCCACCCGGGCCAACAACTTTTCAAACGGCCACCCGGGCCAACAACTTTCAAACGTCGAACCCCTTTTCTCAACAGCCATTTCACAAGCAGTAGTCAACAAAACTACGCTAGGAATCACCTCACATCCGCCCATGACCGTGGGCACAGCTGTTCGAACAGTTTGTTAACCTCTGCAGAGGGCGTACACTTTACCCACACGACATTACTAACCCGGATCACCCAGCCCATGGGGATCAACCACGTCGGGAGACCTCCAAGCTTTCATGACAAGGCATTTCCAAAGCCGACACAGGTTTACCATATGCCGACGAGAGGGGTCCCAGACCAACAACAGGTTAGGTCCCAGACCATACTGTGCCAGGAAGCCCAGGGGTCCTCCCCGACACCACCCCGGCGAATCCACATGTCTCTCGGCATCAAGGCTCCCCTGATAAGCTAGTTACTCAGCCAGGGGTGTCCCATTCCACCCATGTGGTCGTACTTGTCTTATGTTTGGATGAAATTCCAAGGAAACGGTCCTTAAGTGCAAGAGCGGGAAACCGTACACCCGGTACGTTCCCCGGTCCGCGGTTTTGGAAATTCATTTAGTTCGCGAGCACCGACCCAGGTGTCGGATTTTCCAAGTCTTTTGTAAAACTCCAGTTTTATCCAAGTTGTTACTCAGATTTTAAGTTTGAAGGCGACCGTCGATACTCGCACAGAGTGCATGAATATCGAGGCGCAACTGGATGGTTACAAGGGGACATGGTGTAGTAATTAACAAAGGAAGGATCAAATGCAACAAATTAGGTAGGTCTGCCAATCTGCCTTGCAGACGGGACAACAGATTTAGTGCGATCCTATCAATGCATAATATTTTTCAAGCAACATAATTAAGTTTCAAATATAGGCTCAAGATGTTCAAAGGTGGCTTGCCTTGCTCGAGATTTGGAGCTTGATCCTCGAAATCCTCGCACTGCGGGTCTTCGGTCTCCAAAACTACACGCAAAACGGGACAACTCAACAAACGGCGAAAATAAAGCCCTATTAATGACCTCTAAGCGTGCCATTAGATAGATCTCGAGATTTGAGGAATTTTGGAAGTTGAACGGAGTCAAACGGACTTACGGTTGGGAATGTATTGAGTTTCTAAGATTATTGGATTTTTGGTCTAAAGGAAAAAGGATTTAATTAAATCCTTTTTGGAAAAGAAAAAGAAAAGAAAAGGAAAGAGGGAGGGGTTATAGACTTTTCCTCGGGCGACTAGGGCGCGGCCCAAGGGAAAAGGAGTGGACCGGCCGAGCTAAATGGGCCGGCCTGCCCAAGGCGGCCCAAGTGCGCGCGCGCGGGAGGGGAGGAGAGAGAGGGCCGGTGGACCGGGCTCAGTGCGCGGTCCCGGGTGGGACCCGCTTGTCAGCGGCTCGGCTCACCGTGCGGAGGGAGCACGCGGCGCACGCGCGCGGGCGGGGAAGGGACGCGGAGCACGCGCGTGGTCTGCGGAGGAACGGATGCGGCGGGCCCACGCGCAGCCTCACGGCTCGCGATGGAACGCGCGCACGGGAGGGGCTGACCGGGGTCGGCCCGTCCCGACCTCGGCTGAGCTGGCGCCGACGTGGCGCCTACGTGGCTGCCACGCGGGCCGGCGGGAGGTAGACGACGACGCCGGCCGGAACGGACGGCGGACAACAGCGGCGAGCGGCGGAGCGAACCACGGCGATACCGGCGAAAGCGAGCACACCGGGTGGTTGCACGAGACGAGGGGAGACGAGCCAACGGCTCGGATTTGCCGGAGGAAGCTTGACGGCGGCGAATCGCGGCGGCGGCAACCGGCGGGGAGGGAAGAGGGAAACGGTGATGAGGTCACGAGGGGCCGATTCCCGGCGGTGAGAGCATCTACGCGGCCACGGGAATCCGATGCTAGGGTCGGATTGGGCGGAGCTACGCCGAGCGAGGCTGGCGATGAGCGGGTGCTACGGAGCTCGAGCGGCGACGGCGGCGAGCACACGGCGAGCGACGGCAACGGCCGGGGCGGCGCCGGCTAGCTACGGGGAGGCTACTCGTGCTACTACCGAAAACTAAGGGGGAGAGATGGAGCGAGGAGGAAGAACGGAGGGAGCACTACCGCGAAGAGGAGGGGCGCTGTGACGAGAGGCCGACGGCGCGGGAGTAATCTCTCCGGCCTCGAGCCAACGAAGAGGAAGGAGAGGGCGCGGCCGAAGTCCTCTTCCGCGTCCTAGTGCGCACCGGCTCCTCCGGCACACACGCGACGGCTGCGGTCGGCGAGAGGGACGGTAATGGCGCGGGCGAGAAACAGAGAAGATTGGGAGGGGAAAAAGGGGAAGGGTGGGCGCCTGGGTTTATAGGGGGCGGCAATGTCTGTTTGGAAACCGACTTTGGCGGTCAAGGCACGGGCTGGCGCTCCGGCTAGCGGCCAAAACGGCGACAGGAGGGAGGGAGGATGACGCCGGCGGGAGGAAAAGGGGAAAAAGGAGGGGGAGAAAGGGGCTTGCCCCCTTGCCGATTTGGGAAAAAGGAGGAGGGGGGCGGAGGCGTCGCGGCAGAGGGAGGAGGGGGGCTCTGCCTCCGTCCCTTGGAGGCTAGCGCGGGAGTGGCGGGGCCGAGGCGATGACGACGGCGATGACGGCGGGGCGGTTTGGAGCGGCGCGACGACATGGGCGACAGGCGCGGGCTGGCGCGGCAGAGGGTGACGGCGGCGGCGACCAGGCGGTCGGCCACTCGGCACGCGCGCGCGGGAAACAACGGGCGGCGCGGCTGGGCACGCGCGCTGGCTCGCGGGGCCGAGCGGCTGCGCGGCTGCAGGCGCGGCAGGGCAGCGGGACCGGGCGACGCGGACGGCGCAGACGACGCGGCTCGGGCGGGGAACCACGAGGGCGCGCGCACGCGAACACGACGCGCGGGAGCCGTCTTCGCGAGCGGGGAGCTCGCTAGGGATAGGGAGAAGGAGAGCGAGGGGAGGGGGCGCTCGGCGCGGCGCTTGCGCACGCGCGGGCAGAGCGAGGGGAAAGGGAGGGGGAGCGCGCCGGGGAGGGGAGAGGACCGAGGGAGAGGAGAAGATGGGCCGAGAGAAATTCGGCCCATCGACCCCGGGGGAGGCAAAATAAACTTTTACGGAGGAATTTGATTTGGAGGGATTTGGATTCGGAATTGAACTCGAAGATAGATCGGGGATTTGAGATCTTGAGATGGCACGGACACTAGACAACAAGCGAAGAAACAAATTTCGCAATTAGGGTTTTTAAGAGATAGTTTTCCCGCTAGGCGCCACGACGGAACGGGCGCTACAGGCATCTATATATGTTGGCGCTTCTGTTGTTGCTTCCTACATCCCCCACCTCGGTACAGTCAGTGATCGTCACCTCCACCATGCTAGAGTCGAATTCAACATTGGCATCCAAAGGGCAAGTGGTCCTTCATCTCCATGAGGTCGCTGATGCAGCCGACAACCATTCACATCCACTCTGGTGGAGCACAACTGTTTGTGCCACACTATGGACACAATGTTTGCCACAAAAATTTTATTGTCAAATCTACACAATCAGTTGGATCAGTTTTTCTATATACTAAGTACAGCTAAAGTTATAGAAGTTCCATCGGTCCATCTTGCAAGTTGTGTCATAAGATAACAATTTCATGGGATCCAACGAGTATGGAAGTTGGATCGATCAATCCGCTTTCATCTAGGACAGCAATTTTAGTGACTATATGTGCTCATATGGATATATATAATAGTGCACGCTCTATAAGCAAATCCAATTTTTTTTCTTTGTGTACGTATATTCTACCTTAATTCTCTTGATACTTGGATTCGTACTGTATGGACCAAAGGGCACTCCCATTAGGAGTGTCCTTGACAATTAATACTCTTGACATGCATGCAGGATTTTAGATGATGTGGTAAAGAATTAAAGAAGAAATAGAGTGATATAGTGTATTACATGAAATGTGGTTTCAACACAAAAATCATTTTCCAACACATGTGGCAAGGTAATATTGCACTGGAGAGAAAAATGTCTTCAACACATTCTGCAAACAAATATGATCAATTGTGAAAAGTAAGAGAAAATAAAGAAATGAGAGAACATTTATTGCTGGCCCCACTTATAGATACTATGCACGGAGAAAATTGTTTCTATAGCTATTATGACATAAATGAATATGGCTTTCCGATAGACATTGGCCGTTGGAAATGTTCTAGTTTAGCAACTGTTGAGGTTTCAGCCATGCAATCGTACTAGCTGCAAAGACACCGGGTCCATGGAAATGTATCATTTCCTTTGCATCCCACCAGGTTTAATTTGGTGCTATTCCTGGTATTAGTGCTGGAGCTATACTTACATGTAAGCATGATGCAAATTAATTCTACAAGATTACAAACATGCCTAAAGTAAGGTCGACATATTGCTCGCATAACCTATCTTGCACCAACTTCTCAAGTAGGGATTTCTCGCAATGCCGCTTCACATGCATGCCCTAATCTATACCGCCCATCCTCCGATCAAAGATATATATGTGCATTTTATTGAGTGTAAGGTATTTTTTATTGGTAATCCATAAATACACGAGACATATGTACATTCATTATGTGCATGTGCATCGATGCAGACGTAGACTGGTTCAATGAGCATGCGTTTCGTAATTTCCCCAACTTCTCCCCCAACACACTTTTGCACGAATACAAAGCTACTATTTGCATAAGGGCACCCGCAATGCTTATCTATAAGCTCTTTACAAGAGATCCATGTCAGCATATTTTCCTATTTGGAAGAGATTAAATGAAAAGAGAGAGGAAAGCTATCTACTAACCTGGAAATAGTCTATAGAGAAAAACGAGGCAATGGATTAGAGAGCTATAGATACCATGTAGACATACCATTGAAGTGGTTTACTATTAATCTAGTCTATTGCTGAGATGTACATATTTTATAGATAGTACCTTACTTTACCATTGCGGGTGCTCTAAAGAGTGGCTATTTAAAATAATCAAACCACGTAAGGAATTGTCTAACTTAAGAAATTGTCCACCACATCCATAAGAGAGAGCCAAAATTTTGGCCTCAGCAGGGGCAAAACACCTTGGGCTACTTTTGTACCGTTCGTTTATACTTGTACAAATAACTTTTACACCTCCTATATTCAATAAAATTAATACATCATGTGCCTGTCCGTTAAAAAACCAATTAAACCACATGTGTGCTCATCAATTTTTTAAGGAATACAATGTTTATGTGGGTGAAAATATCCCTAATCAATTGCGAGAACCTTAGTAGTGAGAAGAGGCATACTACCTTTACAAGAGACATCGTTACATCTAGTTCTAGATTTGTTTTTTTATGGAGGAAGTATTTCAGAAAAAATCGTTACAGATTTTTTTGATGTCCAAAACATCTACTCGATGACAAATCAATCAAAAGAGACATGCACTCCATCCCTTCTAAAAAGATACTCCTTCCGTCCTATAATAGGATTTTAAGTTTTTTCTTTTAATGTTTGACCACTCGTCTTATTCAAAATTTTTTGAAATTATTATTTATTTTAGTTGACTTACTTTATTATCTACAGTAATTTAAGCACAACTTTTCGTTTTTCATATTTGCAAAAAAAATTTAAATAAAATGAGTGGTCAAACGTTACAATCAAAAACTGTGAGATGGAGGGAGTACGTAGTATCAAATTATGGCTTTCAATAGCTTTGTGTCCAAAAATTCGTAGCCATCATTGCTTTTGGGACGAAGGGTGTAGCCAGGTACCATCATTTTCGTTAGTTCAGATGATTTTTGTCTCGATTGTTTTCACCTGTAGATATGTCTCCCTCGTCAAATGGGGATGAAAATAGATCTATCTCATAAAACACAAATAAACAGTCTTTCCTTTTCTATTATTTAATACTCCCATAAAAATAATGAAATTAGATAGATAAAATAGCACTACATGTACCACAATACGATTTTTTTTATTTTTCAAACCTTTTTAATTTTTAATTTAAAACCTCAACCCTTTCAAAACTTATTTTCTAAACATTTTTGTCACGCCAGACAAAACAACATTGGCACGCCACCTGCAGTGGGTGTGACAGTTTTGTCCTGCCATACCAGCGAGAACGGCGTGGCGAAATAACACTGGCATGCCAGCGATGCCGGCGTGGCCAAATAACGCTCGACGTGATAGTATTGTTTGCGCTGGCATGAAAATGTTCAGATATTGAAAGTAAATTTTGGATGGGTTTATTTTTTCTCACGCCCGGAATTTCTATCCAAAATTCCAAACGCTTACATGTGTGTAAACCCTCGTCCAGGAATCAGCCGAGGCACACAATAACAAATTGATAATAGAGTACCATTATTACTCTAATTAATAAGCGAATAAAATGTCATTACAGAGGTAGATAGTTCCTCTCAATCAATAAAGATCTAAGCAGCGGAAAGATAAGATAAACGGCGCAGACGGCTCCACTCCACAGGCAGCTTGACCAGGGCTACACCTAATCCTCCACACCATCAGCATCATTGTAGAACTCTTCCTCTGATGAATGATTGCAAGGTGAGTATATGACATACTCAGCAAGCCACGCAGCAAATATGCAAGTGCACAGGATAACAAAGGATGGCATAGTAGGGTTTCATTTGCATAAACAGCATTTAACAAACATTTCAGGATTTAATAAAACAGTTAGGTATTAATTAAACAGTATTAATCCAACGCTACACAACATACCCTGTTGCATAGGCCCAACCATTCTGAACAACCATCCCGGCTGCACAGTTCTATCTCCAAACCAGGAATATACCATTCCAAACCAGGAGCTAATCAAATTATTACCAGTTATAGCATCTTTTATTATGGTGAGAAGTGTGAAACTAATCACGAAAAACATTGCTCAACCCGCCCATAACCGCGGGCACGGCTATTCGAATAGTTTTACTCTGGCCAGAGGTGTACCACTGTACCCACAAGACACAGCCCCACAACATGTCACCATGTGCCTCAATACCACCACGGTACCTCGGAAAGGAGCTGTGATAGTACCCCTCGCACAACACAATCCACCACAGTGCACCGTTCCCGGATCATAATCACCCCCTTATAAACAAGGTATGGACTCCCCAGCGACCCCCGTGGGCTTATCTCCGCCACTTCTCAGTCTGGTGCTCTGCAATGAACCATGCTATACGAAAGGTAAAGCCGTTGCCCACGCTGGCTTGTGGTTGGCACGGTTAATGTTTCACAACAGTAGCTCGCGAACCGGTCCTTAATTGCCATGAGCACGACTCTCAAAACCATGTGCTCACAACCCACCTTTATCATATTTTAGTTGGCAAGTAATTATTTAACCAATCACGATTGACCATCGTGAACTATCATTAAGCCATCATTAAATAATAGTGAGTCATAAGTTATCCCAATAGTGTGCTAATGTTTCTAAGCATGGCTAAGTAATTATATCTAATATCTAGTTGAACCAATATATATAAAGCTCAACTAGTCCAATTATAATCACCCAAGGTATCAAGGAATAAAGTAATCAAGTACAAAAGGGACATAACAAAGAATAGGTTAATTCCACCCAATGACATTCGAAAATAGATGCAATAGTTGAATAGAAACAATAGCTTTAAATAGGATCAACATGCTCAAAGGGTTGTTTGGGATCTGTGTGACTTGCCTTGCTGGCCTTGGAACTCTTCAAAATCTTCTCCTGCAAAAACAGACTCTCCGGAAACGTCGGAATCTAAACAGAAAAGAGCAAAAACACCAAAACAGCACATAAACAAGCATGAACAGTACATGTGGATATTTTTAACATGTAGATCTCAATTTTAGAAAAATTTAGAGACTTGAACCAACTAAATCCGAGCTAAGATGAATTAGTTATGAATTTTTAAAGATTAAATCGGATTAAAACACTTATATGGATTTTAATTGAATTATGACGCAATAATGAATTATTTTTGAAAAGGAAAAGGGGTTTATTGCGTCAGCGGCTAGGGTTTGCGGTGGACCGGGCGCACGGCAGCAGTTCACGGGAACGGACGGCCGAGATCGATCCATCCAAAACGGACGACCGAGATCGAACGGTCCACGACCGAACCACGGAAGACGACAATGACGACGTCAGCGATGACGTCACTTCCGGCGGCGGCTCGGCGGCTCGGGCACGCAAGCTCGCCGGCGAACGACGGCGCGACGACGCGAACGGAGGGCTCTAGGACGTAGAGCGCGACGCGGCGAACTCACCGATGACCAAAACGGCGGCGGAAGATCAACGGACGACGACGGCGTTGAGGAAGAAGCGGCGGCGACCTTCGGCTTGACGACGACGGCGGTGGTCCGGCGGTCGACAGCGACGGCGGATGGGCGGACGAGAAAGACGACGCTACGGCGACCACGACGGCGGCCTTCCCGAGCGACGGCGACGACTGGAGCGATGGCGGCGCACGGCTGAAGCGGCAGCGACGACGGCGGCACTAGGCTGCACGAGGCTAGGGCGCTACAGACGTCGGCGAGCAAAGGCGAGGGTGGCGGCGGGTAGAGGAGACACCGGGGATCCTTTTATAGGGGCAAGGAGGCGGCGGCGAAGGCCCACGGCGGACGGCGACGGAAAGGAAAGATTGGGGAAAAACGAATCCGAATCAAACTCGAATCTGCCTATTTCCAAAGGAGATTAGACAAAGTTTCTATAGAGGAAAAGATAGAGGAGATCAAGGGGATTCTTTCCCCTCTACCAATTTCACCGGAAACGGAAAGGATCGGCCGAATTTGAGGAGGAGACGGCGGCGGCGCGGCGCTAGGGTTTCGGGCGGCGACGGTCGGAGGTAGACGACGGCCCCGACAGGCGGGCCCCACCTGTCAGCGACGGGAACGCGCGCGCGAGCGGGCGGCTACAGACTGGGCCGACTTGGGCCGGGGAGAGAGAGAAGGTTTTGGGCCGACTTTTGGCCCAAAGCCAAAAGAGACTTTTAAAAATCTTTTTCAATTTAAATTATTCATGAAATACAATTCCATTTATTAAAAATACTTCCTTAGCTCAAATAAATCCCAGAAAAATCTAGGAATTATAGAATTAAGCAAAGTATTTAATGAAATTTTATCTGGCCCCATTTTATATTGAAATTTATTAATTAAAATTAGATCTTCTCTTCTAGGCTTTTAAAATAAACTAGCAAAAGTGCCCGTGCGTTGCACCGGGTGATTACGGAGTGTGTATATTGACCAAAAGTGTTGTTTGGTCTAGCAAAAGTGCCTGTGTGTTACAATGTGAAGCGTACAGATTAGAAAAATATGCAATTAATTAAAATACAAATTCGCTGAAATATTTGGTATTTTTAAGTAGGTATGTGTATAATTAAATAAATTTACAAGTAAAGCAAGTGTGAGAAATAAAATGACATGGTTAAATTTAATTTTTTTAAAATTCTCCATGATTAGTTACGCTCTTTGAAATTATATTTGAATTTTTCAGAGCTTAATTGTTAATTTTATTAATACAAACGTCATTTAACAATTATTTACTTGGAAAAAGAAAGAAAATACTTCCTTTTAGGTTTGCTTCGAAATAAACACATTCAATAACTTATAATTGTAATGCTTCTGAAAAAATGAGCACTAAAAATGAACTTATTCTCTTTTTTTGGGCCTGAGGGACCTAAAATAGACTTATTTCCGGCCCTTGCCGGTCGGTCCACGGCCTTTTGTGCACGCGCAAGTGCACTTCCCCTCCCCAGGCCACAACATGGGCTTGGGCCAGAAAAGTGGCCTCACTCTCGATCCCTCTTGGGCTGATTTCGGCCTGGACGACACCGATCGTCCGATCTTTAGGGTTTTGATCGGACGGCCGAGCGTCGATATCGGGGAAACAAAACCCCTCCTTCTCCTCAGCCGCCGAAACCCTAGCCCATTTCCCTCCCTCCCATCTCACATCGCCGCCCTCCCCTCCGCGCCCCCGAGCGGCGGCGACGGCGCCCCTCTTGCCGCGAGCGGCGGCGGCGGCGCCCTCCCCCACAACCAACGGCGCGGCGCCCTCTCCCCGAACAACGGCGGCGTGGAGGCGGCTGCGGCCCGGCGGGAGTGGGAGGGGCGGCGGGCCGGACCTCGCCTCCGCCAGATCTGGCGGCATGGAAGCGGCTGTGGTCCGGCGAGGGCAGGAGAGGCGGCGGCGTCGTCTCTTTCTCTCTCTCTCTGTGCATGGTGGGGAGGTGCGGCAGTGGTGGTGGTGGCGGACGTCATGGAACGCCGGTCGGGCCTCGCCTCCGCCAGATCCGGCGGTGTGGAGGCAGCTGCAGCCCGGCGGGGGTGGGAGGGGCGGCGGGCCGGACCTCGCCTCCGCCAGATTCGGCGGCATGGAGGCGGCTGCGGTCCGACGGGGGCGGGAGAGGTGGCGGCGTCGTCTCTTTCTCTCTCTCTGTGAATGGTGTCGGTTCTCCTGGTGATGCTAACCGAATAGGACTTGGTATAACAGATGGGAGTTTGTTTCCTATTTTTGTGGAATCGGACATATTCTTTTTTTTTCCCGATTTTTCTTTTACCGCGTTGATGAATCGGATTCGTTCCGGTTTTTTTTCACCCGGTTTTTTTGACGGACGATGGAAGCACCTCTTATTTTTTAAGTAGTAGTAGATTCTAATAATTCCAATTAAACAACAATTTATATATTTAGGATTTTTAGGATGTGACATTTTTAAAATTTAAAATAAAAAAGGTTCAAAAAAATAAAAAAAAATCCCACAATGCATATACAAATGGTTCAAAATTTCCGAATTATTTTCCAAGATTCACCTAAATTACAAGCAAAAAACTGCTAAACTGCGAGCTCATCACAATCTGGAACCATGGGCGCCGGCGGGGTAAGCGAGCCCCAGGCTCGCCGCCGTCGCCGGCTTCAGCAAGCAATCCGGGCCGGCGGCCTCCACCACCTCCAGCAGCCGCGGCCACAACCTCGTGCCGGCGAAGAACCACGACCCGTCGCCGGCCGGGCTGGGCACCACCGTCGCCGATGCCGACCCCAGCCTGCCGTGCTGCAGCCACGGCATGACCAGCCTCGGCTTGCCGAACCCCATGTCGCCGTCGATGGCGAACGGGAGCAGGCCGGAGATCACCATCGCCGGGCTCCCGAGGCCGAGGTTCACCGCCTCCGTCCACTTCCCGCCGTCCTTGAACGCCGCCGCCTTCTTCGTCTCCATCCAGTCCACCAGCTGCTGGAACCTGTCCCTGGTCATCGCCGCCGTGATCGCCGCGCGCACCATGCCCGCCACGGCGTGCAGCGGCGCGCCGAGCACCTCCTCCACGCTCGCCTCGCGGGAGGTGTAGGTCACCACGTTCCCCATGTACCGGTCCAGCGCGCCGCCCTCGCCGCCGCCCACCGACGGCGGCTCGAGCCGC
This sequence comes from Oryza sativa Japonica Group, assembly GCF_034140825.1. Lineage (NCBI taxonomy): Eukaryota > Viridiplantae > Streptophyta > Magnoliopsida > Poales > Poaceae > Oryza > Oryza sativa. The sequence goes on along the minus strand of NC_089040.1, from coordinate 2,752,157 downwards.
TTCCGGCCGTCGATGATCCACGCCATCCGGCAGTGGGTGTCGGAGTCGCCGACGGCACGGGCGAGGAGCTTCCACACGTGCGCGCAGAGCGCCACGAAGCGGGTGGCGCGCCGGCCGCCGCCGCCGCCGGCCGACGCCTCCTCCCGGAGACGCTCGAGGTCGGCGGCCTCGATGCGGTACAGGCGCCGCTGGATGGCCGCCGCCATGAGGGGATTGATCATGGTGGCCGGCGTGAACCTCGAGAACTCCTCGTCCAGCGACGGGCTGAACCGCGGCGGCGACCGCGGCATGAGCAGGGATCGATCGAGCAGCGGCTCGCTGGTGAGCCTCCCCTCTCTGACCATCTCCCCCAAGGCGTTGAGCAACACGATGAACGCCCTCCCGTCGGCGAGGAGGTGATTCGTCGCCACCGTCAGCGAGAACCCGCCGCACGCGAACCTGACCAGCTGCAGCGACAGCGGGAGGCTCGCGTCGAACGCCACGCGCATCAGCCCGATCGAGCGGTCGACCTGCGCGAAGTCAACGGCCGCGAGGGGCACGGCGGCGTCGGCCACGACGAGCTCGGCACCGGCGTTGTTGCAGGCGACCTCGGGGATGTTCGTCGCCGGGTCCCGCACGACGCGGCCGGCGAAGGGGAAGAAGTGGGAGAGGTACGCCGGGAGCGCGGCGCGGACGGCGGACACCACGGCGGCGACGCCGCCCGGCGGGGGAGCGTAGACGGAGACGAGGTAGATGGGGAAGGGGCCGAGGATGAGGTCAAGGTTGGAGACGGCGAGGACGGGCGGGAAGCCTGGCGGCGGGCGCGACGCCCGGACAAGCTCCCGGGAGGCGATCTCGAGGTCGAAGCGCCTTAGCGACATTTCGCCGAGCGAGCAGCGGGCGTAGCGTGTTGGGCGGCGGCGACGAATTGGCGAATGAATGGCCACGATGCTTACGGCTGAACAGTAGGAGAGACAGGTAGAGTGTAGGAGACTGACACTGCGCACCCGCACAGATGAGATCCAGCACGCAAATTGCCCTTCTTTTCTCTTTCTCAGTGGCAATTTTATATTACCTCTAGACTCTATTTTAGGGTGTGTTTAGTCTGCGAAAAGAAAATTTTTGGTTGTCACATCGAATGTTTGATCGGGTGTTGGAAGTGATTTTCGGACACGAATAAAAAAACTAATCTCATAACACGAATGGAAAACGCTCTCGATTTCGCTACGGCCCGGCCTGGCCCGTACGTTCAATCCGCTCCGCACGGCTTTTGCCTGGGCCGCCGCGAGATCCGTTTCGTTGGCCGCGAACCACGTCATGCGTCCTACGTGGCCTCCTCCCATTGGCCGGCACGTCTCAGAACTCCCCCTCACCGTCCGATCGAGCGGCCGTGCACCATCGGACGGCGCAGATATCTCCCGCCACATAGGCAGCGGCCCACCCAACCCAATTAACCCACTCGCCGCTACGCTTCAAGTCTCTGCTTTGCTTGCGCCTCAGCAGAGTGAGACGAAGGGAAGAAAAAAAAAAAAACTAAAATCTCATCGGAGATGGCGAGAGGCGGCGGCGTCGCGGTGGCCATGGCCGTCGCGGTGGCGGCGGTTGTCCTCCTGCTCCACCCTGCCGCTTCTGCGGCGGCGGCGGGGCCGAAGAAGGTGGCGACGGCCGCGAGGAAGGAGGACATCCCCTACATCCGGTGCCAGGTCTGCGAGCGGATCGCGCGGGAGATCTCGGCGCAGGTGGCGAAGAAGCAGCAGGCGCTCCCGGCAACGAAGAAGGTACTGAATTTTCGTTTCGGGTTCGGTGAATTTTGCGGTGATTGTGGTGGTTTGTGTTGATGGGTTGAGGTGGGAGTGTGCGTAGGTGCCGGAGATCGAGATCATCGAGATCGCGGAGAATGTGTGCAACCTGAAGAAGCAGGAGGCAGACTGGATGCTCAAGATCGATATCGTAGAGAAAGGCGATAAGCTCGAGGTGATTCGGTTGCCATCCTCTGTTTTTAAGTTGATGTTAGTGTAGATGTGTGTGGGTTGGTGCTTGCTAAATCTGCAAACTATACTGATCTGCTTGTCTCTGGTCACTGGAGAGAAAATTGCTCCTTCATGTATGTATATGTTCATGAAACCCATGCACTAAAAAGCTATGAAATCTGCTTCAACACCACTAGATACAAAGCCAAAGCTTTACTCATACACTGACCCTGGTTAAAATATGTTCACTGTCACCAATCACAAACAATAATTCTACCCGAACACATGATTGAAACGTAAGTGTTATGACCTGGCCCAAAAACAATTTATGTAGTTGAATTTATGATGTGAATTCTTGTTTATGTAAGGCTTCATAATTTTTATCTTTATTCACATAGTACACACATAACTATACAAGTATTTAGCCTTCTTGATTTTCCACTTAGAAACGCCGCCGAAAGTGAAAACTCTACTAAAACTTTCTTCTGAACACAGTACATCTTCAAATTATCAATAGATATACTTGTTAGTCCAATCCAGGTTCATATGAATTACCTGTAAACCTTTTAAAGAAAATCTCTATCTAAATCTGTTTGATCTTGGCTGTGGTTAATTTGTTATACTCACTTGTTTGTATTATTTCCCAATCTAATCTATAGAAGCTTTTTACAGCTCGTTGAGCAAGATGAGGAAGGGCACTGTAATGCAGAATGCAAAACCATTGAGCGTGCATGTCAGGAGGTGAAGATCAATGCTTATCTGATTGGTGTTTCTTTATTGTTGTTAAACACTATTACACACATGTTTCACAAATCACAAGACCATATCTTGACATACTAATCTTGCATGATTAATACATTAATGACTTACTGACTAAATAAGATTTATGTTAATGAATCAGTTCGAATGGATTGCAAGGAGTTTAATCATGTTAATATTGCATAGGATCTGCATAAGATTTATTTGCAGATCATAGTAACTTTTAAACATATGTGCACCACTTTTAGTTGTATTGAATTTTGTGAATCTTAGCAAACCAAACTAAATCCATTGCAGGTGATGGGGTATGCTGATACCGATGTTGCTGAATTCGTCTACAAGAAAAAACCTTCAGCTGATCAGCTGGTCAAATTTCTTTGCAAAGATCTTTCTGAAGCATGCGTTGTGGATCCACCACCAGTTCCAAAAGTGAGGATATTTTCATCTTAGTTTCCCTTTTATGCAGATATTATCTATGAACATCGCTAGTTGTAGTGTTGTAAAGATGATCAATTGGGGTATTGAAATACTAGGAGGCTTTATCACTGGTAGAGTGGCAGTTATGTATATAGATTAGCAGCACTAGAAAAAGAACTCCAATATTTATTCGGACACTTTGTATCAGTGTTCGCATCGACATTTAACTAGTCAACAATATTTGAGCTATTGCTATCTTGTATGAAGCAAGATGCAGGTGTATTTCTGGCATATTAGCATTAGCCTACCTATTTTTTCCAGCCCATAAGTTTCATATTGGTAGAAATTGGCTGTTCTAATTTAATAACAGTTCACTTACGATGGATAAAAGCGTAGAAATCCTGTGATTCTATTCTTTACTTAATTACATTGGTTGCCTCATACTCTATACTACTGACTTAGTTTTTCCCGATTATAAGTGCATCGATTCATATGGTTGACTATGAGAAACCATTAAAGCCTTACTAGAAGGGGAAGAATAGCAGTAGATTCAATATAGGAATTAATATTTACTTGTCACATCATTTAAAATTGATAATTTAATTTGTGTGCTTCATTGCCACAAAAGAGGTATGCCATATGTGAAGCTTGGAACATCACTATTGAACCATCATATTCCTGACATACATCCATTGCAAAAACTGCAGGATCGGGTCCCTGGCGAACCTTTTGCTGCTAAGCCATCAAAAGATGCTGAGATGGATAGGATATTGAAATCGATGGAGGTAAACATTCTAGCAGTAAATTCTATAGCTTCATCCAAGTAGATTCAATTTCATGAGTTCCCGTCGATGACAGGGTATTCCAGGAGCTCCAAGCATGAAAATGTACTCTAGAGATGATCTGATGAAGAACAATTTTGGTGTTGACGGTGATGATGACGATGATGATGAAGATGAGGACGATGACTTCCCAAAGAACTTGGTAATATTTTGCACCTTTCTATCTAAGATACTTTTATTTTGATTCTAACATTTAATCATACATCTCACATTCCTTCCAGGGAAAAGTTTTCAAAGATAAGGGTTCACCAAAGAAAGATTTGAAACAACAAGTTGTGAAGCAGATCAAGGATACAGGCAAAAAGTTAAAAGGCCATGTGAACAAGGTGTCAAAGGTGGTAAAGAAATGGTGGCAAGGGAAGAAGAAACCTTCAAAATCCAGCAAAACTGAACTCTAAATACCACGGAATTTCCAGTCCAATTTTGCATTCTCCTGGAGATAGATTGATTGTCGGAAGGTTAGCGTGCCCCCCAGCAAAACATCCACAGCTTTCATAGATGATCAGAACATAAACGTGTACAATTTTTTTCCAGAAATTTTCAGTGTACACCTAAACTAGGAAGGTAACTGGACGAGTTCGGCATGAATATTCATGAGTCATAGTTTGCAAGTTTAGGAAAAACACCAATTGATTGTTGCTATGCCATACTCTGTAAAACAACGGCCATACCAGTAAATTAGATGATTGGCTGTCTGAAGTTCTGTTCATCTATTTAATTAAGGATGCAATCTACCTGTCCACCTTGAAGTCTAGCTGGAGTAATACCCTTGTGCAAATCCTATTTTTTCACAAGTTACAACAAAATTTTGGCCCTAAAATTAGCTTGTCCCAGTTAAGAACGAAAGCAATATTGTCCCACAGCCGCACAACCTGAATTCGGCCCGGCCCTTTCCGGTTTCCAACTTGGAAACGGGAGGTTCCCAACCCAGAGGCCATCAACGCAAGAACACATTCTCACCTCGCCGGAGACAAAAAAAATGGCGAGGTGGCCGCCGCCGTCGCCACCGGACGGCGAGCACTCATTCGGCCACGAAGCCATCGCGCTGTCCTTCTTCGTGGCGTGCGTCGCCGCCACCGTCGTGATGGCGTCGTCCATGTGCTCGGCGTGCGGCCGCAAGCCGAAGGCGGACGACCCAGCGCCCGACGCCGCCGCCGCCGCCGACGTGAACGCGGAGAGCCATGGCGACGGCGGCGAGGAGGGGGAGGAGGAGGAGAAGGCGCCGGTGGTGACGCTGTCGCCGGAGCTGGCGACGCACGGGCCGATCGCCGGCGTGGCGCCGCCGCCGTCGGCGGCGGCGAAGCGGCGGATGTCGATGACCATGAGCCTGAGCAAGAACCTGAGCATGAACATCCCGGACAAGATGAGGCTGAGCCGGCGGGAGCGGCGGGACAAGGTGGAGCCGGAGGACACGCTGTGGAAGAAGGCCATCATCCTCGGGGAGAAGTGCAAGATCCCCGGCGAGAGGGAGGGCGAGGCCGACGCCGACGCCGACGACCTCGCCGCCGGCAGCTTCCGCCGCTCGAGCTACTCGCGGCCCATGTCGCGCTCCATCTCGCTCGCCGTCCACCAATCGCACGTCGACGCTCCTCCGGCCACCACCGCCGCCACCGCCGGCGCCTCGAGCGCCGGGAGTTCTTGACGCGCTCCCGGGTCCCGGCCCGGCAGAGAGGAAGTGACGTGGCAGCCTCGGTATCCGTGTGTATACGTATGTATATGTACGTGTGTATAGGTGGCAGGGTTGTTGCAGGGAGATGCTAGTGTGAATGTGTGATGATGGTCAAAATGCATTCAGATTCATCAGATATTCAGTTGGTGGTTTCACTCTCTCCTATACCGTTTTGTGCCATTCGTTTCATTTTTGGTGAAGTTTGCAATCTGAATGCATGGATCTTGGATCGTGTTTCATCAGAATGGAAAGGGAGAGAATGGATCGTGTTTCATAAGAAAGTCACAAAGCAGCCAGCTCAATGAGATCAAAACCTTGGGTTGTTTGGGCATGATTAGTTGAGCTTCGTTGGTTGCAGCTTGTAAGACAAAAATACCTTGCTGCCAAAAAACAAAAAATAAAATAAAATAAGTGACGTTCAAATTAAGAAAAAAAACAGAGGGAGTACATACTTCTATTCAGAAACGATTCAGAAGCTAAGACTGAGTGAACGAAAGTTACGAAAAATACTAAAGTTATTCTAAATTTAAGCAAACATTTAGACGGGGCGATTCGAGCCTGTGCACCGGCGTCACGGAACTACTGTGGACGTGTTGTGATTTCCGCTGCAAATTTCTGTCACTAGAAACCTTGATTCATGAAATGCCATTACGCAAATTGTTGTTTGTGATGATCCGAAGGGATCAATTTTTTTTTCGTGAACAAGTAAAAGGAGGATCAAATCTACATAAAAGGGGAGATTGTTTAGATTGGGAGTCTAGTTTTCCCGACACAATTTGCCCCGATGGAATTGCCTTTGCTAGTTTCTTGTCCAGATTTGCCTCTGCATTTAGGAAATAGTAACCACACATTGCTAATTTTTTAGGCCCAAAATTAGATCAATTTTGTAACGTCCCGCCACTTTGTCCTCGCTCGTGCGTATCCGGGAAGAATTTTCCGGTTGGTCGCCCATCCCAGGAAAAGAAGTTGTAACTTGTTGATATGAATATTCTATTAATCTTATTATGCCCTAGGCCGGGATGTGATAAATTTATCTTCTATATTATATTGAAATCCAAATCATCCAGTTCTTTTCGGCAAGGGAGTTTCAGTTAAAGGTCTCTGGCCTACGGTTTACAATCTGGTTTGGCAACTAATTTCAAGCACCATCCAGACGTATATTTTTTTTCGTTAATTTTCAAATAAAATCTGATAATTTTAAATTAAATAAGTAAATTTCAGAAAACTATAAACGTTGGCTAAAGAGAAACGCCCAGTGGTCTTCCGGTTATCTTCGTAAGGTGGTGGCCTAGTTGGTCTGACTTCGAAACTTCACCCTTCTATTTATTTGACATTAGGCAATTCCCTAATATTCATGTTTTTATGGACGTTAGCAACATTATCACAAAACTACAAATTTAACAATAAACTTATCAAAAAACTACATGTTTGAGGCTAAGTATAGCAAAACTATAGATTTTATTATTATCACAAAACTACAAATTTAACAATAAACTTATCACAAAACTACATGTTTGAGGTTAAGTATAACAAAACTATAGATTTTAATAATAAAATTATCACAAAATTATTGATTTTAAGGTTTAAATTCCTAGCACTAATGCTATATTTGAGTTATAAATGTTCAAGTTTTGTGATTAAATTGTTATCAAATCTACAATTTTATGATAACCTTGTTTTTAAATCTATAGTTTTTTGATATTTCACCTTAAATATGTAGTTACATGATAAATTTAATGCTAAGTATGTAATTTTGTGATATATCAGGTGAAATTTGTAGTTTTGATCAAAGTTTACTCAAATTAAATCGGTAAATTTGGATAAAACAAAGATGCCCATCTTGAGCCGGCTCGAGATGTTCGAAATTCGATTGAAATTCGTCGAGATTGTGAACTCTAGCTCTTCCCGTCCGACCGCACGAGCGGAACGACCCCCCACATTTCCCCAACCGCCGAACCCCTCGCCGCCGCTGCCCCACCGGCGGCGATGGACCCCACGCCTCACCGCGGCGGCTCGCCGTCGCCGAGGTTCACGCTGCAGCCGAGCCGCCTCCCGCCGGAGGACATGCTCTTCTGCGTCGACGTCGACCTGGAGACGCGCTCCGAGATGAGGATCGCCCCGGGCCCCGCCGCCGCCGCCGCCGCGTCGCCGGGCGCCGCGGGGGCTTCCTCGGGGGCCGCGGCTGCTTCCAGGCAGGCCGCTCGGCCGCCGGTGAAGAGGATGGACGCCGTCAAGCAGGCGCTCCTGCTCTTCGTCCACAGCAAGCTCACCATGTGCCCCGATCACCGCTTCGCCTTCGCCTCCCTCGGCGACACCGTCTCCTTGGTATTACCCCATGCCCTCTCCGATCCCCCGCTTAGGTTGATCGAGAGATTCGCTCGCCTCTCTTTTGATGATAAATATTAGGGTTAACTGTTTTTGCAGAATTTTTTTATGTGATTTCTTGATCCCTGAAATGCTACTATATGGTAATGCTTGTTTGTAATAATTCGAAGGGATGGAATGTACACAGTGGAGATTGTATAGGTTGTGAGTTTGGTTCTCCTTCTCCCCACACAATTTCCCCCAATCGAATTGCATTTGTTAGTTTCTTGTGTTGAAAAAAAATGTGATGATAAATTAGGGGAATGACATGGTTTACTCTGAATTTAAAGGTAAAGAAGGATTTCAGCAGTGATGCTGGTTCTGCAGTGGAGGCAATCCAATCCCTGGATGCGTCGGAAACGAGATATGCGATGGCTGATCTCACTCAGCTCTTCAAGATAGCTTACCAGGAAGGGAAAAGAGCAGAATTGCAAGGCCGCCTACTCAGAGTGGTAGGCATGTTGTAATCGTGTCTTTGACCTGTTTATCAGCTATTGAGTCTTGGCTAATGTTCAGTAACTTTGTCTACCTTCTTAATAGTGGTAGTCAGTTCTCCTCAACGCAGAACACTGTTTATATAACCATGCGGGCATAGTCATTCCTTCTTAATAATATGCTGCTTAATAGTTCACCTGTATTGTATTTCTGTACCACCTAGTTACCATGCCCTTGTATCAAGTGGGAAATGCTTAGATCTATGATAGCTCAACAAGCCCCCAAGGGGCAAGATACCTACACTTGGTTTGCCAACATTGGTTCCAAGTAACAAAATAACTCTGCTTATATGAGGCAGATGTAGCATTAGCAAAAATAATTCTACTTATACTTAACGGCTATACGGCACATATACAGATATGAGTCATGTGACCTCTAGATTTCCGTGGTTCAAATGCATTACTCAATCCCCTGGTAATTTATTTTTGTTAGAACAGTTTACAAAGTTACTTATGGTGTGGAAATATGCTGTACTTAAATATATGTAAGATGCAATTACAATTTTAATGTGAAAGGGGTGTGTTTGATATAAATGTTCTTAGTATTGACTTCCATGAGAACTGATCTTTCCAGGTACTCATCTACTGCCGTTCCTCAACTAAGCCTCAACATCAGTGGCCCATCAAGCAAAAGAATTTCACCTTGGACATAATCTATCTTCATGACAAGCCTACTGCTGATAACTGTCCACAGAAGGTATATGATGCTTTGGTTGATGCACTTGAGCATGTCAGCCAGTATGAGGGATACATTCTAGAGACTGGTCAGGGGCTTGCTCGAATCCTGTTCCGTCAGACTTGCATTCTTCTGTCGCATCCCTTACAGCGTTGCATCCAAGATGACCTTGATATTCCCAAGCCACTTGCTAAGAAAAATATGGTTACTGAAGCTGCGCAGAACGAAGATGGCATGCCAGTCTCCACCCAGTAGGTAGTTAGGCCTTCTAGTTCAGTGGTTTGCATCATGAAGTCAACTCAAGAGCTTCATTTCGTTTTATTTGTTTGCATTAAGGTTGTTCTGTGTAATGCAAATGACCAATTGAATGTCAATTTGTTGCTGTGTCATGCTTGGTATTGCGTTGAACTTGCAGATGCACATCATACAGAAGTTCTCTGTGGTATGGCACTTAAGTTGCTTCTGAATTCTCTCAACCATACTGCACTTCTGATCTTTGCCTGGTTGTCTACATTCAGACCTTGAAGTACATCCTTTATCAGTTGTCACTAGTGACTGATCCACCCTTTCGTTGAGTTCTTCATGTATGAATTTCTTGCTCTATGTACAACATGTATTCAAATATTTACAGTTTGACATTACAAAAAAAATACTTCCTTTGTTTCACATTACAAGACATTTCATGTTTTAAATAAATCCATGCATGGATTCATGTATATGCTTCGTATGTGTTCAAATTCATATAGATGTTAGTGATTCTAGACGAGGAATGGAGAGGTTAAGACATTATATATAATGTGAAATGAAGGTAGTATATATTTACCAATTGAACCACACTGAAAGATGGTTCTTAAATTACTTGCACACACACCTCAGCATTGAGTTGCATAGGAACAACCGAACAAGAACAAGACTGGATTTTACATGCATTTGCTTTGCGATTAGCAGCAAGGAAAGCACGGGAGCCAGCCTCCCTTTGTTGCTGCTTTCGCTGGAGCTTCCTCCGGCTTGCTGCTCGTCTCTGCCCTCACCGGCGCCGGCGCCGTCGTCTCTGCCGCCGCCGCTGTCGCCATCGTCGCCGACATCGGTTGATCCTCCTGAGGGTTCTTGGCACTGTGCCTCTTGACCTCTACCAAACTGCACGAGCAAGCGTGTGAATTATTATAGTTTGAAATGTGACTGAAATTTGCATGAGAATTTGAGAAAATTTAGTCTGAAATGTGATTGAAATTTGCATGAGAATTTGAGAAAATTGTGCGTACTTGGGGAAGGCGAAGGAGTATTGGCCTTGGATCCGCATGGTGGCCTCGCCGAGCTCCGGGATGCTCTCGAACTGCGCGGAGTGCGCGTGGCCGACGGCCTCGCCGGCGGCGGCGGCGGCGGAGCTGGAGCTGGAGCGCGGCGGCGTGGCGATGTCCATGAGCTCCGGGTGCGCGAGGAAGAAGCCGGTGAAGTCGCTGGACGGCGCCACCTGGAGCGCGAACACCGACTCCGTGGACATCATGCTCCAGTCCTTGTTCGACTCCGACGTGTCCCGCTCGAACACCGCCGCCGGAATCCGGCCGGGATCGCCGCTGCCGACCAGGACCACGCCCACGCCCTCCTCCGCCGCCGCCGCCGCCGACGACCTCCGCTCCATCTGCTGCGTCGGCGGCGGCTGCTCGCTCCCGTGCTGCCTCGCCGCCGACGACGACGAGTAGTAGCCCGACGACACCCTCTCCTCCCTCGCCTCGCCGTCGCCGCCATTACCGCCGCCTCCCTCCCGTGGAAACGCCATGCTCGCCGCCGCCGCCGATCTTGGCGCGAGCAGCAGCGGGGCGGAGGAGGAGGCGGCTTACACCGTCGGCGCCGTCCGGTCAACGGCTGAGATCTCAGCCGTTGGATTCTGATCGGACGGCCCACGACGGCCAATCCCCCTCGTTTTTGACTTTGGTGTGTGTGTGAGTTTGTGCTGCCGTCGTGGGCCCGCCTTGATTAATAAAGGAGAGGCGCCGGTCTAAGTTAAGGTTAGCGTTGTTAATCCCAAATTAAGTGCGCCTAATTAAGTGATTAACTGCAGCTGGAGGCTGTTGCAACGGAGCTCGTAAGTTGGCGACAGTGAAGCGGTAGAAATGCTCGTGCCATAAACGGCTTAATCTTTCTGTTGTTTCACTTTCACCTGCCATTTTTACTCAAAAGTGCGGCTGCAATTGCATGGTCAATTTGTTGCTCGTGCCAACCAATTTCTCAGATGGAAAATATGAATTATTTGCTGATACATTTGTGTCCTAATTAGCATGTAATAAGCTGAAAAGCACACAAGAAAATGATGTATTTTATGCATCCCAAAAAGGGCCAAAAATGATAACGGATCGTTCCATTGAGAAATGAACCTTAAATAAATAGCGCTAGTGTTAAATCTGTAGTGACTTGTATATGCAGTTATCTGGTAACTCGATTCTAAGTCCATTTGGAACGCAGGGTAGAAAAACACATAGGAATAGGAAAAACGTAGGAATCGAATTGACATGTTTTCCTAATTCTATAGGAATGGAAGACACAAAAAAAAATATAAAGAGTCCCTTTGGTAGTACCATAGGAAACAAATAAAGCAAATAAAAGTTTTCAAGAGGTTAAACCTCTTGCTTATTTTCATGTGAAATTGAGCTATAGGAATGTAATCCTATGAAAAATTTCCTATACTTTTCTATGAATCAAAGGGTTTCATATGCAAAATTCCTTAGGAAATTGAATTCTCTAAAATTCTTATGGCAATCCTCCAATTCAAAAGGGCTCTAAATTGGTAGTTTTATGATAATATCATTTGATCTGTAGTTTATGACAAGTATATGTAGTTTTCCGAAATTTACTCACACGAAGTGAGCAAATTATTTCATTTATTTATTGACTAATGACTAGTACAAATATACAATTCGTACAAATTCTTTGGCTCCTTGCCGATAAATCCCTTTGCAAGATCGTGCTATGTGTACATTGTGGTACAAGTTACCCTCCTATAGTTTTACACATAACTGTTCTTGATTCTTCTGAACAACCAGTGAGATTAAAATGTCATGGCATTGCATTCCTCTCTCACAGCTGCAAAGAGGTCAGAGTTCATGTACCTCTCACCCCCGCTTGGGAACATGGTGACAATCATCTTCCCCTTGTTTTCCTCTCTCGACGCGACCTAAATATGCATTTGAGATTTCAATGTTATTAGAGGAAAGGATGTGCAAAAATTTTCGATAGGAGAAGATTACTAGAGATAAGAAAAGGAATAAACATTCAGACAGATGAGTTGCTAGGAGATTTTGAACCTTCAAGCAAGCTGCCAGGTTTGCCCCAGAAGAAATGCCCATAAGGAGGCCCTCTTCCATTGCCAGCCTCCTTGCATTCACCATTGCTTCATCAGTGTTTACCGTGACGACTTCATCGATGACCGAGGTGTCCAACATATCAGGTATGAGTCCTGGCCCTATTCCCTGAATTTTATGTTTACCTGGCTCCCCACCTAAACAGTACAAACAGGCAACAGTTTGTCAGGGTCACTGGAAAACTATGTTACTGGTGTCGCAGTGCGATATCGATGTGTGTTACCGCATGATATGTTATCCAAACAAAGTTGGATCTCTATAATTTGTGATACCAGATAATATGTTATAGTTTACCTGAAATGACTGGGCTCTCTGCAGGCTCCACACAAATGATCTTCACCGCTGGATTTTGCAGCTTGAGATACTTTCCAACGCCAGATACCGTACCTCCTGAGCCCGAACCGGTAACAAATATGTCTACCTTGCCAGCAGTATCCTTCCAAATCTCAGGTCCTGCAATAGGAAAATAAATATACGCCAGTTTATGACCTTGTCCATAAAGGAGAAAAGAAGAAAAATAACTGTTGAATGGGACACATCGAAAACGCAACCACAGCACTATCATACTTAAAGAAATAGAGGATACATCTCTAACAACCAAGTTTCAAGAACACAGTACATGTTTTTAACAGTCAAGTTGCAACGAAAAAGGTTAAAGGGGAGCCTTACTATCTTAATACTTAACGAAAGAGATCATATTTTTTTAACTGAAATTAAAACACCATTTGTCAAGTCATCTTGAGACAGTACCAGTCAATCTCATGTGTGCCTCCTGATTTGCTGGATTTGAGAATTGATTAAGAACGTGCACATTGGGTAATTCTTTCTTGAGCTGTTCGACCTTGTCGACTAAGCCTTGAAACCCGAGTGTTGGATCTGCCATATGGTTACACCAAAGAAAGAAGGTAAACAGAACAGTTCCACTGAATTTTTCATTTCACTGACATTATGCTGAAGAAAGCAAGAGAGTTGTTTTTTTTTCTCCATGAAACAAGGAAGCAAACAAATTGATGCTACAACTTCCTGCTTCTTATTTTTTTACCTGATAGAAACAATTCAGCTCCCATGTATTTCAGCAAGATCTGCTTATCAAACGAATACTGGCCCGGCATAACTGCAACGAACCTGTAACCTTTGCGAAGAGCAACAAGCACCAATCCTAAACCCAGATTGCCACTCGTCGGCTCGACTAGAGTTGTGACACCAGGAGTAATCAGCCCTTTCTCTTCTGCATCCTCGATCATTCTGAACAGCAAAACAAGGAATCAGATTCTAGAAAAAAAAATCATCACAATTTCATAAGCTTCTGCTAAATATTTTGACCAGGAAATGAGCCTTCTGCAAGTTGCAAGACAAGTACTCGGATGAATTCAGAGTGCAAGATTTTTACTTGAATTTTCTGCCTTCTCATAATAAACTACAACCAAATAGTAAAACAGATATTTTTAGACAATAACTAGTACTAAAAAAATAGCTTCCTGAAGCTTGCAGTTCTTAACTGCATCAAACCTCACTCTGTCCAATCATATTAGCTAGGATTCCTAATAAGAAAACTGAGTCTATGAATATAAGGATAATTCAACAAGAACCTCAAAGCGCTGCGATCCTTGACGGAGCAGAGGGGCTGATAGGCCTCGACCTTGCCGACGATCCGGGCATCTATTCCGTCCTTGCTGGCGATTCGCTTCAGCTCGACCAGTGGCGTCCATCCTATGAGCTGAACAACTCGTCAAAGAAATCCACCATTAATCTCAACGGAGAGTGTGATGATTGGCTATCTTAAAGAATAAAAAACTTTCAGTTCCAAATTGCCAGCAACTAAGACGAAGGAGACGTTTAATCCAAAAAAAAAGAAAAGAAAAGGAAAGGAAAGGGAAAGAGCAGGGGAAGACGAAGAGCTCACTCAACCTGCGTGATGTCAGAGGCAATGTGTTCTTGCCCGATTCCGCCGCTTTCGCTGGAAGAGGAACCGAGCAGTGAAGGAAGGCCTCTCCTCCCAATCCCCTCTCCCTCCATGGCCGGCCGCTCTCCTGCTCCTCCTTGGCTTCTCTCAAGGGAATCGAGAGGAGGATCGAACAGGTAACAGGGCAGGCACTGACGACTGTGGCTGCTTACAGACTGCTACTACAAGAGAGGAGTTTATAGTTTTGTTTGTGACTTGTGAGGACGTGGTTGCTGACCACTCCTCTCCCCTAGTCCACTGATCCACTCTGACCAGCTGCTGGTATTTGTTACTCCCGGTTCTAAAACATAAAGACATATTTTATCCTTAGAAGGAGATAATTTTGAATTTGCTTTCCCTTTTAATAAAAAAGCTATGAGTAATATGACTATGAATCGCATGGATTGATCGATCCTAGCTCAAGATGAACGTTAGCGGCATGCTTAACACATGCAAGTCGAACGGGAAATAATGTTTTCAGCGGCGAGCGGGCCTACTCTTTGGAAGGGGAACAACAACTGAAAACGGTTGCTAACACCTGTAGACTAAGGAGTACAAAGAGAGTATATCCATACTCGCAGTATTAGGATGTGTCTCATCCATCCAAAATCTCTTATATTTTTGGACTGAAGGTACTAGTTCTATAATTCTTTGACGTTTTAAAAATATTAAGATCAAACTTTTATAATTTTGACTACTAATAACTTTTAAAATATTCAATTTAAAGACACTATAACAAAACAAATGATAACTACATTCTTTTTTCATAAGATGAATGGTCAAACATATGACTAAAAATCAATAACGTCATCTTTAAAAAAGGAGGTTGTAATGGAAAATTATAGTCAACAATATATTTTGGAGACTGTCGTTATTATCCAAAATGTGAAGAATTATGTAATTGGAGGAAGTAAAATATTTTAGTAGCGTGCACCATCCGTGTCCAAATACATAGTCATAGGCCGATTTTTTTTCTATAACAAAGAAAGTGCGTGCTTCACACCTTCACGTCTATTTACGTCGCGTGATCATTTGGACTTTTTCGTATGTACTAAATATAATTATTTCTATGTTGTACTATTAAAGTTATAGAAAATATTTTCTTTTAGTTACCTCAGTGATGAAATTTTGAATTACTGAGGTTTCCCTCTATAAGCAGCTCCAAATATATGGATTTTGAATTATAGAAAAAAATTTGAATTTTGAAGTAATTGGCTAAAAATATATGGATTTCTATGCATTGGAATCAGAGCTCCAAAATAATTATGCTGTGCTATAAAATTTAAATCTTTTTGTCGAATTATCATTTTGGATTATTTTGGATCGGAGGAGTGCTATCGGTACGGTAGGTAAGAGTGGAGAAGCTAAGTTTTCGAGCATTTGGTTGGATATCATTGTTTTAGACGTAGATATCAGTGTTTGTCATGCTTAAGCTAGACAAGTCTAAATTACATGTGGATTGTGTTTGGTCTACTGCCATAATCGCCTGTCAATATTTGATCAGTATCAGTATTTAGAGACAAATATGGCTTGGTACATTTTTGGCAGAAAACTGTTAAAAGTGAGACAAATGTTCAAATAGACCCTAATGAAGTAATGATGGACCTTCAATAAATAATGGTGATGACAAAAATAATATTGTGAAACGTAATTTAAATGTTCAATTTTGCGACATAATACTGATGTTTAGTTTTACAAAATCTGATTCAGTACTGGTGTGATGGTGTCCCAACGATACTCACCTTGACCATTATTTATTTAAACAAATCGTGCTAGAAAAAAAATGTATTCTATGATATTATTTTTGCAAAAATCATAGGACTGGAATTTCTGCCTTTTTTCCTTTGTATAAAAATTAAAATGATATTTATGTAATTAATCTCATTTTTTTCAATCTATTAAAATTGCATGTACTCTACTATCTCGGTAGCGTTTCGAATCTCTTTAGTGAAAACTATTGTTTGTTTGTTTCCTTTCTTTTTCCTGTGTGATTAGAGTGTTCCAATGCCTTTGACTTTACTACAACCAAGGAAGATGTGATCTCGGAAAAGTAAATGAAAATCAGTCAAGCAAGAATCACATCAATCAAGATGATGTCATAGGATATTGCTGCTATTATCTCTAGTCAAACACTGAGCTGGAGCAAGAACATGTGGTTACTATTATACAGTAGTAGTATACGTCGGGTCTGTTTGGTACAGCTCCAACTCCTAAATTTAGCTCCAGGAGTTGGGTCTAGAGTGGAGTTGTGGAACTACCTAAACCCAGCTCCACAACTCTAAACCCAGCTCCACAACTCTTAGTTCATTTTGTGAGAGAGCTCCACCCTGGTCCACTTCCAGTTTTGGTGGAGCTGAAACTGTTTGGCTGAGCTCCAGCTCTAGGAGGGGTGGAGCTGGAGCTGTGCCAAACAGGCCCACTCTTATTCAGTTTTTTTTAATATAAAAAAATACTATGCATTGCAAGAACATATGATAACTATTATACAGTAGTATATGTCTTATTTGGTTTTTGTTTTTTATAAAAAAATTTACTACATTGCTCTGAGGGAAAATTATGGAGTAAACATGTGACAAAAGATTATAGTCTTCTTTACAAAAAATAATAAATGGCTTGTCCTCTTATTTCATATTTTCATACAACAAACAAGTACAACACATCCGGCTTTTCTTTATTTTCCCCCACACTCTGCTCACTGATCAGTGTACAAGCCACCTGCATCAACATGTAACGAGTCCAAATCCAATAAGCGGATTAGATAAGTGACCAATGTATTTTTACCTTGAATTTTAGTTCTTAACTGTACTTATATATTTATGCTAAAATCCTACCTTGGCTTCCATACAGAGTAGAATAGAACTGAAAAAGCCATGAGATCAAAAGGTCATGGCGCTGCACTCCTCCCTTGCTTGTGCAAAGAGGTCAGAGTTCATGTATCTTTCACCACCACTAGGGAAAATGGTTACAATCATCTTTCCCTCATATTCTTTCCTCGATGCCACCTAAAAAATCCTTACAAAGATAAGCAAAGATTACATGAAAAAAGAATGCAAGAAAGTTTTTTTTTTCAAACGAACAGCACCAAATGGCCTGAAGTTTCTATCGATATAGCGGAAGAAAATACAAGATTATAATGCTGGGAAGCTATAATCAGAACAAACGAAAGTTGATATGCCCACAAGAAAATTAGTTCAGTTGGAACCTTCAGACAAGCTGCCAAATTAGCTCCGGATGATATGCCCACAAGTAAACCCTCTTCTCTTGCCAGCCTCTTTGCATTAGCCATTGCATCTTGTGCAGTTACTGTGATGATCTCATCGACGATTGAGATATCCAGGTTTTTTGGTACAAAGCCTGGACCCATTCCCTGAATTTTATGCCGCGAAGGCTTACCACCTAAAACAATGTGAGGAAAATTATTGTAGAAGCCAACAGGACACAATTTTAGATATCCGAGGCAATTCATTTCTCAAAAGATTTTTTTTTTTGTTTGTCGAAACATTTTATCATTGGAGGTGATACTTTTTCTTTGACATGTTCAGTGTGATACTTGTGATATTGTAGAGACTTACCTGAAATTACAGGGCTTTCCGCAGGCTCAACACAAATTACTTTAACTGCTGGGTTTTTCATCTTCAAATATTTCCCTACACCTGAAATTGTTCCTCCTGTGCCAGAACCAGCCACAAAGATATCTACTTTGCCTGCCGTATCCTTCCAAATCTCAGGCCCTAGAAGGAAAGGATAGGCAACATTTGAATATGATCACACTATCTGACTCGTAAATCATGATATGGATAACAGGAATATTAAGCCCACCCAATTCATGAATTTCATCATATGAATTATGACGGACAAAGGCCCTTTTGTTTTGAATCCAGGACAGTATAATCCTCTACAGTTAATGATCATTGCAAATAAAATATATGGCTTGCTACTATTTATAGTACTCTTTTACTAGTAGATTACATTACATTACATTGTGTAAGAATAGGTACCTGTCCATACAAAGTGTGCTTCAGGATTTGCTGCATTTTTAAACTGATCAAGATGATGTACGTTAGGCATATCATTCTTGATCTGTTCAACTTTGTCTAATTGTCCCTGAAAACCAAGTGTAGGATCTGAAACAGTATTGCATTGAATTAGAGAGTTCAGTATCTTGTGGTCCCCACAATTGACAAATGACAGGACACCAAATGCCGATATCAAATTTTGAGAATGATTTCAACAGTTAAAAACTTATAGTAATTACCAAAGATTTGTGCTTTACATCCTTACCAGTTAAAATAACCTCGGCCCCTAGATACGTCAACAACATTTGCTTATCAAGTGAATACTCAGCAGGCATGACTGCAACGAACCTGTAACCTTTGAGCAGAGCATTGTATGCCACACCTATTCCAAGATTACCACTTGTCGGCTCGACTAGCGTCGTAACGCCTGGTGAGATCAGACCTTTCTCCTCTGCATCCTCAATCATTCTGAAAATTGGTATTACAGAGTATGAGCCATTGATCAAAATGATCATGAAATAGCCTAACTTAACAATGTGATCAGCAGAGATATTGAAACATTGAACAATGGATAGCATATGGGTACATATTTGTCAGTACCTCAGAGCACTGCGATCCTTGACAGAGCAGAGGGGTTGGTATGACTCCAATTTGCCAACAATCCGGGCATTTACCCCGTCTTTTCGGACGATCCGGTTCAGCTCTATCAGTGGCGTCCATCCTACAAGCTGAAGGAAGAATGAACCTGAGTTGTACTAATCCTTCAAACTTCACAGTTCACACCACCAGCATGAATTCTGTCTGACACATATATGTTCAGACCAAAACCAATTTCACCCCCCAAAAAGCAAGAACTGAAGATGGAGAAGATCAGAAAGAAGATAGTGCAGTAGAGGATAGGGATCAGCTCACCTGAGTGATATCAGTGGCGATATGTTCATCTGATGACGATGAATTTAGCAGAGAAGGGATCCCTCTCCTGCCTCCTTCCTCCATGCTGTTCACTTGCTCGGAGCAAGGAGCAGAGAACTATCTCAGTATATATATTTCCATCAGCTGGATCCACCTAATCTTCCAACTATTATATACCCAACTTGGTATATTTATATTATTTTATGCGCAAGTAATAGAAGGACATTACCTTGTTCACGTTGGCAAGGTTGTACTTTCAACAGATTGATATCCATATCTCTCGTGATCTCTGCACCTTCGTCATCTAATTGGTGGATGGCTCACACCTGCAAGATTCCTATCTGCTCGTGTGATCTTTTTGTCTCCAAGAAACATACTAGCTTGCTTCTTCTTTTTTTCAGCTAGCAAAATGCCCATGCATTGCAGCAGGTGAAGAAAATTTTAATCGTATCGTTTTGATGTGCTCTGCGCTACAGTTTTGCAGTTAATTGACATCAGGAATGGATGAGTGAAATTGGTACCTTTCATGCTGCATAAAACTTCCCTTTGCAACAACAAGACCATGAAATCCTGCTCAACAAGATCACCAACACAGATAAAGAATGTTAGAATTTCAATGGTTATTCTCATTGAGAAGAGGATGGCACTCGAGATGGGGCAATTTTCTGGTTTTCTTCATTCACAAAACACAAAAGCCATATCCTCCCAAAGAGGATTGGATACATATTTATAGCTGCTTGTAGCAGCCATGCAGCCATGCTAGTCTAAGAGGGTGCTGTCCTAGAGCATCCCAACAAACTGTCCTAGAGCATAGCATCCCAACAAACTGTCCTAGAGCATCTCAAACTGAAAGTAGAGATGCTGTCCTAGAAAAAGATGCTGTCCTAGAAAGCTGAAAAGCAGGAAAAAGGCACCACAAGACCAAGACCAACCAGCCAAGACTTATTCCTACATTCTCCCCCTAAGTCTTGTGCGCCGTCTTGTGGGAAAGTTGAGCCATCCCGATCCGGGAGCAAAGCTCAAGGAACTTGATCCTCCCAAGGGGTTTGGTGAGCAAATCCGCAAGCTGGTCCTTGGTGTTGATGTAGCTCGCCTTGATGCTCCCTTCCTCCAAGTAGCTTCGGATGAAATGGTACCTCACCCGGATGTGCTTGCTCCGTTCGTGAAAAACGGGGTTCTTTGCCAGGGCCAGAGCGGACTTGCTATCCACCCTGAGCTCCACCGCTCCAGTATCTCTGCCGAGGAGATCACTAAGCAGTCGAGCAAGCCAGAGCGCCTGGGTCGAAGCGGCGGATGCCGCCATGTACTCGGCCTCGCAGCTGGACAGGGCCACCACCTGCTGCTTGATTGACTGCCAGCTAACGAGGCACTCGCCGAGGAAGAAGAGAATCCCGCTCGTGCTCTTGCTGGTGTCAATGTCGCCGGCGTGGTCGCTGTCGCTGTACCCGACGAAGTGTGCCTTGCCAGGACACCTCGGGTAGTAGAGACCGTGGTCGAGAGTCCCCGCAACGTAGCGGATGATCCTCTTCACAGCCTGCTGGTGCTCCGTCGTCGGTCGCTGCATAAACCGACTGACGTAGCCGACGGAGAAGGCCAAGTCCGGCCGTGTGTGGGTGAGGTAGCGAAGGCTCCCCACAAGACGTCGGTACTGTGTAGCATCCACCTCCTCCGCCGTGCTGTCGCGGCTCAGCTTCAGTCTCTCCTCCATCGGAGTGAGAGCTGGGTTGCAATCGGTGAGCCCAGCCAGCTCAACGACGCGCTTGGCATAGGCGGTCTGTCGAAGCGTGATCCCGGAGTTGTCCTGGTGCACTTCGATCCCCAGGTAGAAGGAGAGAGGCCCCAGATCACTCATCTGGAAAGTGGCCTTCATCTCCTCCTTGAACGCCGCGACCTCCGCATCCTTGGTGTCGGTGATCACCAAGTCGTCGACGTAGACACCCACCAGCAAGGCATTTCCTCCATTGCCCCGCCGGTAGATGGCCGCCTCGTGCGGGCTTTGCTCGAAGCCCATCCCCTTGAGCGTGGAATCCAACTTGGCATTCCACGCCCTCGGTGCCTGCCGCAAGCCGTAGAGGGCCTTGTGCAGGCGTAGCACCTTGCCCTCCTTGCCGGGGATCACAAATCCCGGCGGCTGGTGCACGTAGACCTCCTCCTTCAAGTCGCCGTTTAGAAACGCCGACTTGACGTCCATGTGATGGACGCCCCAGCCTTCCTGAGCAGCCAGCGCAAGAAGGAGTCGCACGGACTCCATCTGTGCCACGGGAGCGAAGGCATCGTCGTAGTCGATCCCCTCCTGCTGCACGAAACCGCGTGCCACCAAGCGAGCCTTGTGCTTGACGATGGCTCCGGCTTCATCCCTCTTCAGCTTGAACACCCACTTAAGGGTGATTGCGCGGTGACCACGAGGGAGGTCAGCAAGCTCCCAGGTGCGGTTCTCCTGAACCGCGTCCATCTCCGACTGCATCGCGGCACGCCATGCCGCGTGTTTCTCGGCCTCTGCAAAAGACCGAGGCTCACCGTCGTCGCACGCAAGGTGCAACTGCGCCTCTAAGTCGCGAGGCACCAGTCCCGGCACCGGCTGGTCGCCGAGAAGATCCTCCATCGTACGGTACCGTAGCTGCTCGCCGTCGTGGTACGCGTCGATGCGCTCCCCGTCGTGGGAGAGCGGAGTAGCGAACTCCACCGGGCTGCGCTCAACACGAGCTGGCGTCGGAGTAGACGTGCTTGGAGGAGTGGCTGTTGGTGCTGGAGCATGTGGAGTCACTGGCTGGGGTGGTGTCGACGAAGAGCTCGTCGTAGTCGAAGTCGTGGCCCGAGGGTGTGTTGGTGTCGGAGTCGGTGGAGATTCGGGGGCTGGGGTAGACACGCTAGATGAAGAGCTGCCTACTCCCCCAGCTCCCTCGAAGTGGACGTACTCGATGGTGAAGTCGTCGTACGTCGGAGTCGAACCATCGTCCACCGCCTTGTCCCATACCCACCCTCGCCCTTCGTCGAACACAACATCGCGCGCAGTGCGCACACGCTGTGTCTCCGGGTCGAGGATGCGGTAGGCCTTCGAGCCCTCCGCGTAGCCGATGAACACCCCTGGGGTGCTCCTGTCGTCGAGCTTACCGATGTGGCCGAGCTCCTTGGCGAACGCGAGGCAGCCGAAGACCCGTAGGTGGGAGACCGCCGGCTTGTGCCCATGCCAGGCCTCGTACGGTGTCCTGCCATCGAGGGCCTTGGTAGGCGAGCGATTGAGGATGTAGACGGCTGTCACCACCGCCTCCCCCCAGAAGATGGCCGGCATCCCCCTCTGCTTGAGAAGAGCCCGAGCCATCCCCACAACCGTCTGGTTGCGCCGCTCGACGACGCCGTTCTGCTGTGGGCTGTACGGCGCGGTGTAGTGGCGCTGAATGCCCTCATCAGCGCAGTACGACGCGAATTCAGCCGCCGTGAATTCGCCGCCGTTGTCGGTGCGCAGCACGCGCAGCTTGCGGCCGCACTCCGCCTCTGCAGCGGCCTGCGCGCGCCTGATGGCATCCGCAGCCTCTCCCTTGCTGCCGAGGACCATCACCCACATGTAGCGAGAGAGGTCGTCGACGAGCAGTAGGAAGTAGCGTCGTCCTCCTGGTGTGGCCGGTGTCACTGGGCCACACAAGTCCCCGTGCACGAGCTCGAGCCGCTCCTTGGCTCGGAAGCTCGTCTGCTGGGGAAAGGGGAGCCGCCGCTGCTTCGTCACCACGCAGACGTCGCAGAGCTGCTCCACGTGGTCAAGGCACGGCATGCCTCGCACCATCTCCTTGGCACTGAGGCGCTTCAGGGCCTCGAAGTGGAGGTGCCCGAAGCGCTCGTGCCACTGCCATGCCTCGTCGTCCCGACGAGCGGCGAGGCAAACTGGTTGTGCGACCTGCGCGCTGAGGATGTAGAGTCGATTAGTGCCTCTGGTTACCTTGGCAAGAAGGCGACGACGGCGATCCCAAATCCTCATGAGTCCGTCCTCGACCAACACGCGTGAGCCGTTCTCATCCAGCTGTCCCACGCTGATGATAGAATTCCTCAACGCGGGGATGTAGTAGACTTCGGTGAGCAGCCTGTGCTCACCGGACTTGGCGGTGAAGGTCACGGAGCCAACACCCTTGATCTTCACGCCGGAGGCGTCCCCGAACTTGACGGAGCCTCGGACGCTGGAGTCGAACTCGGTGAAGAACTCCCGTCGGCCGGTCATGTGATGGGTGGCGCCGGTGTCGAGGTACCACCCATCAGCCTTGTCGTTGCTGGAGCCGTCGCAGAGGGAGACGAGTACCTTCGGCTCATCAAGGTGGAGGAAAGCCGCTGCGGCCGGTGCCGCTGGAGGTAGCTCGATGCTTGCGTGAGCTAGGAGCAGAGCCGGCTCTTCCTCCTCCACCCGTGCGACGTGGGCCTGGCCGCGTCGTGGCTGTCGACAGTCTTTGGCCCAATGGCCAAGCTTGCCACAGTTGCGGCAGGCGTCGTCTCGTCCCGGCTTGTGGTTGCCGGTGGCAACGCCCTGGGTGCCTCTGCGGGCGCCACCCTCGGCACGTCTTCGCGCCCACCGTAGCTGGACACCTCCCCGCGCCTTGCGCGGCTTACGGCTGCCTGTCGGGGAAGATGACTCCCCCTTCCTCCCGTCACCCTGAGAGGCCTCCCACTGCTCCCGAGTGAGATGGAGCTTCCCGCCGATGGTGATGGGCCCCGAGAGAGGCTGTGGCTCATCACCATCGACGACCTTGAGGCGACCTAACGCCTCCTCGATCGACATCGTGGAGAGGTCCAGCAGAGATTCAATCGAGCGAGCGATCTGCCTGTACTTCTCAGGGACGCAGCGGAAGAGCTTCTCGACAGCTCTCTCCTCGTCATAGGTGTCGTCGCCGTACTGCACCATTTTCTGCAAGAGAGTGTTGAGACGGAGAGCAAAGTCATCAACATCCTCACCTGGCTTGAAGGCCAGGTTCTCCCACTCCTTGCGGAGTGCCTGCAGTGTGGACTTGCGGGCGCGGTCGCTGCCGATGCGTGCCGCAGCGATGGCGTCCCAGGCCTCCTTGGCAGTCCGCTTCTGGGAAAGCGAGAACTGCATCTCGGGCGGGACTGCAGCGATGAGGGCATCCAGTGCTCGCCGATCCTCGTCGTAGTCGACGTCGCCGTACCGGACTGCCTCCCACATGTGCCGCACCTGGAGCCTCACCCTCGTCACTGCGGCCCACTCGATGTAGTTGGTTTTGGTGAGGGTAGGCCACCCACCGCCGGGACCAAAGTCCCTGACCACCGTCTGGACACCGTAGTGACCATGGCGCCGGTCAGGGGAGAAAGAGCCGCGCTGCCTGCGAGGGCCGCGTGCGGGCTCCGGGCTGCCGCCGGCACGCCCGCGCCCATCTGGGTTCCCGTTGGCGGGCCCGCGGTCCCTTGGGCCGCCGCCGCCGCCGTGGAGGTGGGCTGCTGCCCACCGCTCTGCCCGCTCCCGTGCCCTTCCTCTTGCCAGCTCCTCAAGCTCCCTGTCGGCGGTGATGTCGCCGGCGATGGAGCCGTTGATGCTGCTGCGCAAGGTCTCAACCTCTACCTCCGCCGCACGTGCCGCATCTTCCGCCGCCTCCGCCTCCGCCTCCGCCCTGGCTGCTGCCAACTCCGCTGTCGCCAGTCTGGCCGCCCTCGCTGCTGCTGCAGCGGTCTGAGCTGTTGCTCGCCTGCGCTCTTCTGCTGCGGCGAGCTCGGCGTCCTGCTGACGCCAAGTGCTCGAGGCGACCGAACGCCGAGACCGAGCGTCGGACATGGCGCACCTGCGGGGGGCTGCTGCGTGGAGAGGGGGAAGGGAAAGGGGAAGGAGGAGCAACTGGTGCTGCTGCTGCTGCTGGCTGAGAGCTCAACCGAGCTTGGGAAGGGGTGGAACAAGAGATGTTTAGCCTACAGGAAAGTGTGGCTCTGATACCAGATGTTAGAATTTCAATGGTTACTCTCATTGAGAAGAGGATGGCACTCGAGATGGGGCAATTTTCTGGTTTTCTTCATTCACAAAACACAAAAGCCATATCCTCCCAAAGAGGATTGGATACATATTTATAGCTGCTTGTAGCAGCCATGCAGCCATGCTAGTCTAAGAGGGTGCTGTCCTAGAGCATCCCAACAAACTGTCCTAGAGCAGAGCATCCCAACAAACTGTCCTAGAGCATCTCAAACTGAAAGTAGAGATGCTGTCCTAGAAAGCTGAAAAGCAGGAAAAAGGCACCACAAGACCAAGACCAACCAGCCAAGACTTATTCCTACAAAGAAGAGTGAGGCATTTTCTATTTCAACCTTATATGGTATTAGTCCATTGCTGACTCTGATATTACGTTAAGCATGCGAAACAGTGGCTTTCCAAAAAGAGCTCTTCTTATATTCTCTCAAGTATTTACCTCTTGAATTCCAATGTACACGACACGACAACAGCTTGCTGACTTTGAATAGTTTCACTTAACTTACCTATAGAATAGTATGGCACACAGCTTGCTGACTTTGATTGAAAATGACCAAACAATATGAGTAACTCAGGATGCTAATCATAGAAGAAAGCAAAGAGGATGCAACTGGGATTTAAGATTTCAGTTACGAACGATGGAAAGCGTTCTGAATATCAACGGATTTCAAACAACTACTCAAAAGAGTAGACAACTTGCTACCCTTTGCAAAATACAACTACACAAGGCGAAACCATTTTTGTGTTCCAGATAAAACAACTATACCGAGTCTTCCATTCCATCTTCCACTTGGATTCAAACAGTACTTCTACAATTACAAACAAGACAAGCATAAGTACGGATTCAATCATTTAAACCATCGAAGTGCTGGTCCTGTTTGCAAATATGCAAGGAGAGGACAACATTGACATCAGAAAATACAGACCCCTCATTGGCTCACTATATAGAATTGAAAAGCTGTATTAGGACAGCACTGTTACTTGTGTTTAAGCTGGAAACGGTTTGCATCTCGGTGCAAAATTATACAGGATTATCTAAAAACACATCATCACCTTCAGGGATCTCTATTGCTATTTCACAATGCTAAGGCACACTGGAAAAGAGTTCATGCAATAGCAAATGGTTCCTCCTCAGCATCTGCTCCTGCAAATTGAAAAGGGCCAATAGTTTCATTACCAGTAAGATAAATTGACTATCAATAATAAAACTGCATGATACAAACTACACAGTTATGTGTTCACTTCCCCATTCTACTATAGTCGATTTAAATTGGTATGATGATATGATTATGGCAACCAAATAGTTTAATTCAAAGTTCAAGGCAAATATCCATAATCCCCCTTGAAGGGCACTACAACGTGTAATATGACTCTTTTCTGGGTGTGTAATATGTCACAGGCAACGCACGCCATTATATGCATATTATGATATGCTTGAGTCCAGTTAAACAAATCATTTCAACAGTATCCCACAAACACCTCAACAACGAAGAAAGCAAAAGGTCTATATTTAGTCCCTAAACCAAATAAAGAGTAGAGGGACCAAATACAAACTTTTCCATAAAACAAACAGTTATCTTCAGGCTACAGTTGATGCCAATAGCCTATTTTTAATAATGTTCCTTCCTTTAAAAGGTCATCATAAAAGGTAGCGGCGATGCAAATTTGGACATCATATAATGGATCACAAGGGAAATTCAGAGTTATGACAGAAAACATAAGTTCAAATTCATTCCTTTTGCATATCAACACCAACACCAGGCTAATGATACCAAAAAAACCCTACAAGGTACCTGACATTCCAAACACCTAGCCAAGTTTGTGAACGAAATAAGCCTACATATTTCATACAATTAAAATTCCACGGTAGTATTTTAAGCTACTACCACATGTGTTCAAAGTGAACAATAAAACGACCTAAACACTAAGAACAATGAAGCAATGAAACATTATGGTGCTACTTCTAATCAAACATTTTCAGCCAGATAATACTACAACACAAACACAATAGAGGACTACAACACAAATTCTAGCTAAGCTTGTTTTGTTATCCACATGCCCTAAAATGAACAGCAGCATCTCCAGGGTCATTATGTTACAAAAGAGGGGAGCAAATTTCACTTTGAACCACTTTTCTTCCTGAAATGGCACTTCGAACCAACCTAGCGGAATTTATACATTTTCTCTTTAGACCAATAGCCATCCTATAAGTGAGAACAATGTGAAGTGATGATCAGGGGGAGTGTGGCGCATCTGCAGATGCAGATGCAAGTTGAGAGTTTGAGACCAATGTTATTCAACCCACACCCCACCCCCCACCCCCCCCCCAACACCCACCCACCCACACACACACAAAGAAAAAATATCAGCAATATTATTAAAAACACATTCCATAATAGGATCATCTCATCTCAGGCTCTCAGCCCAGCCTCAGGTCTCAGGCTTAAGATTCTACACACATTTGCATAGCAACCAAATCATAAACAGCTTAAAGCAGTTTTCTCACAAATGCCTTCGATTTTGCAGTCCAGAGATCGATTCTAGGTTTAGGTTACCGTAATTAGTTCTTTTAACAGTATGACTACAACACCATCTCAGGCTCTCAGCCCAGCCTCAGCCTTAAGATGCTATAGACATTTGCATATACACAACCAAATCATAAACAGCTAAAAGCAGTTTTCTCTAAAAACTCCTTTGATTTTGCAGTCCAGGGATTGAATTTAGGTTTAGATGACCATAATTAGCCCTTATAATAATAGTATGAGTAGAACACCACTATCTGTTGAATCTGGAGCAGTGAAGCACACGCACCTGGCTTCTTGGACGCGGGCGAGGCGGGCGGCTGCTCCTCCCCGTAGATGACGCGGAGGCGGGACGCGGAGATGGGCGGGGAGGGCGCGGCGGCGAGGGCGAAGAGCTCCTCGCGCCACGCCCACATGGCGGAGGACATGGCGGTGTTGGCGGCGCGGAGCGACGCCTTCCTGGCCTCCAGCTCGTCGATCTCGTGCTGCTGCTCCCACGAACGCCACCCCAGCACCACGAATGAGCCCAGCAGCAGCGCGCTCGTCACCTTCTCGTGGTTCACCTTCCCCAGCTTCGCTCCGATCCCGCGCAACGCCGCCGCCATCCCCGCCGCCGCCGCCGCACGATTGGTATGAGACGACGAAGAAGAAGCCCAGCCCACTCTGGGTCAGCTCGCTGGGCCAGTGGGCCGTAGCTGTTGGAGGGACAAAAACACTCTCATAGTCATATGGCGTGTTTCGGTTGGGAGGAAAAGGTTAAGGTCATCTTTATTTCCCACGTAAAAACTTTTCACTTGTCACATTAAATGTGTGTACATATATACATATATATATATATATATATATATATATATATATATATATATATATATATATATATATATATATATAGGGGTATCGTGACTAGAGGCTTGAGTAGCCGCGGTCACCCACGTGGCTTAACCCCCTCGGGGGAGTCGGGCCCGAGGGTGACGCGGCCACCTCTCCCTCTGTCTCCCCAAGGGGTCGGGCCGCTCCCGTTTCGGCCCCGAGGGCTGGGACGCCCCGACCCCCTGTGGTTTTGGCGCCACGTGTGTGGGTTAGGTGAGCACAACGGCGCTCACCTAACCGCACTTATAGCGGATTGACGAGCGCGTCACGCCGCATTAAGTGCGGCGCAGTGCGCGCTCGTCCGGACCGTGACCAGTCGCAGTGTGTGACCGGTCGCAGACCGGTCAGATCACGGGTTAGGTGGCAACAGGCGGCCTGTCACACGCCTCGCCCCGTCCCGTCGGAATGATGAGAGCCTCCAGGCACTCGTCCCTAGCCGGAGCCGGCGTGCTAACTCCTGGAGTTGGCACGTCAGTCCCGGCCAGATTCATACCAGGCTTCATCGCAACCATGGCAAGGAAGTCATTATATGAAGAAGGGGAGACGTGCGGCATGCTAAACTGACGCGTGGTGGACAAGAATGACCGGTCTGTGACTGGTCTGACGCCGGTCACGTCATCGGCAGACAACCGTGCTCCCACGTTGCATCTGCTTCCAGCGGAGTGGAGGTAGGTATGACCCATCCCATCGGAGGGTCATTCAGACAGCGGCCATTGCAAATCTCCACCCATTAATGAAGGAATGACAGGGTGATCCCCTGTGTCAGGCGAGTGACGGCGCTGGGCCTCACTCAAGGACAAGCTGTGATTTAGCTTCCAGGCGAAGAAGCAAGCCAAGTTTTGGTCAAGATAGGGTGGGTCTCCACCCAAAAGAAGAGTAGGTAGAAGTGGTGCATGTGGTATCCCCTTGAGATATAAAAGGAGGACCTTGCCCACCGAGGGAAAAAGAAGAAAAATAAAGAGGGAGACGACTTTGAAAATACCTGAGCTCGTAGAGGAGAGTAAGAGGAAGAGGGGTTCTAGAGCCGGAACTCTCTTGCTCTCCGGCTTTCTGTAACTCCTTCACACACAGATCCACCAGAACACAGGAGTAGGGTATTACGCTTCTCAGCGGCCCGAACCTGTCTACATCGCCCGTGTCTCGTGCGATTCTTCTCGCTGACGTTCCCCAGATCGAGGGCGAAGAACCTCACTTAGCGCCCCCGGCCGAACCGGCAAAGGGGGGCCTGCGCGGTCTCCCGGTGAGGAGCCCCACGCTCCGTCATATATATACATATACATATATATATATATATATATATATATATATATATATATATATATATATATATATATATATATATATATATATATATATATATATATATATATATATATATATATATATATATATATATATATATATATATATATATATATATATATATATATATATATATATATATATATATATATATATATGTATGTATGTATGTATATATGGAGTATTAAATATGGACTAAAAAACTAATTATATAGATTGCGTGTAAAATTACGAGACGAATCTTTTAAGCCTAATTGTACCATGATTTGACAATGTGGTGCTACAGAAAATATTTGCTAATGACGGATTAATTAGGCTTAATAAATTTATGTTTTGTTATTCGACTATGTTTAATACTTCAAATGTGTGTCCGTATATCTGATGTGATACGCCAAAACTTTTCATCCCTGGATTTAAACACAACCTAATATCGAAGACTATCATTATGTTTGCACTCCCTCCGTACCAAAATATAACAATTTTTAGCACTAAGAATTTGGCCTAAAATATAATAACTTTTAGCACTTGTGATTTGTCCTGGAATATAACAACATCTCCAGTAACATTTTCTTCTCAACTAATTACAACCCTCATCCATTCACTTTTATCATCTACCACCACTTTTCAACCAATCACACATCCCCCCATCTAATTCTACTTAGTTTTCTTATCTCCACTTCTCAACCAATCACAATCTCTCTCCCATCTAATTCTTAATAACCGGTCCAGCTCTGAAACTTCTTATATTCGGGACAAAAGAAGTAGGATTAAAGTTAAAACTTTTTTACAAGCGGTAGATACTCCTTTCGTTTTATATTATATAAGTTGTTTTAACTCTTTTTCTAGTTAAACTTTTTTTAAAACTCTGATCAAATTTATATAAAAAATAGCAACATCTAAAACATCGTATTTGCTTCAAAATTAGCATTGAATATATTTTAATTATATGTTTATTTTATTTTAGAAATGAATATATTTTTTTATAAATTTGATAAAATTAAAAAAGTTTGACTAGAAAAAAAACCAAAACGATTTATAATATGAAACGGTGAGAGTAGAAAATATAGAAAATTTCAATCCACTCATACCTCTTAGAGAATTTCTTCGAATTAATGTGTGTACATTCATATTCTTTTATTTTTCTTATTTCTATACGGATTGAAGTTCCTCTAACCGAACAAACCCAGTTCTGGCAAAATTTTGTCTATTTTTGAACCTTACAGTTTCGGTGCGATCGAAATGACCCTTCAGTTTGTGATTTTAATTAAAATTAATCATCTTAAACCATCTTTTTGTTAGCACAGGTATTTCTGGTTGGCCTAAGTGGTCCTCGACTGGTCGTGCAGTCGCTTCAGGATTGTTAACTTACTTTCAGGTTCTTTTTGTACCAAATAAATACTTCGTGCTCTGCAGATCAACTTTAATCATCAGTATGGACCATACAGATCAAACTTTGACGTTCAGTGTCCATCGATTTATTTGACCATGATCAGCCCAACTACCAAAAAACTTCACTTTCTCAGTAGTCAGTACGATAAACTTGGATTCCATTAGGAATCCAGAAATGACACAAAGGTACTCTTCGCTGGATCAATGACACATTTCAATTTTTTCCATAAGACATATTTCATTTTTTTTCCATAAGGCTCAAATGAATACTAGTAAAAGTTCCACCGGCAGATTCCAGATAATTACACAAACTTAATAAACCGATTACATATAACTAAAACATAATAATACTCTAATATAGATGTTCCAGACAGGCCTCACAACTTCGCCAATAAAACCACGGGTAACATATACCAGCAACGAAACCTCACCCGTGCACAACCAACCAATAATTTCCTGGGCAGTTCAACGCAAAATACTGCATCAACAAAATAACAAACAGCTCACGTGGCGCTGTGAACCACAACAGTTCTACTGCTGCTTGCAATCTGCTGGTTGATCAGCACCTCCTTGTGCCCCGCCCTTCGATGGTAGCTGGTGGAGAATGTACTATGAGCTATAAGATTATAACACTCGAAGCAAGGAAAATTGATGTCAAGTCGTTTAAGGTTGGTGTAAAGCATGTACCTTCGGTTTGCCTGCCGACTGTCCAGACAATCAAAAAAGCAATGTATTAGAAACTGGCTAAATAGGAGAATGATGCTACAGAAATAGGTTCTATGACATAGTGAAGTTACCTTCTTCTTTGGCTTGCTTTTTTCTTCCTCATCGTCTTCGTCTTCATCCTCATCCTCTTCTTCCTCCTCCTCATCTTCATCATCGTCTTCATCATCTTCTTCATCATCCTCCATATCGTCAAAATCCTCGGCTTGCACAGCCTCACCAGTAAACCAGGAAACAGCATGTGGGATGATCTTATCCCTTATGGTGGTCCTATAAGTAATTTCCGACCAAAAATATCATCAGAATAGCCATAAGAGCTTATCAACATGACGGATAGAACATTAGTATGTGGCAGGCAATGACTAGTACTTACCCAATGTCATAATCATGTTCCATTTGACCCTGAAGCTCATCAGCCTATCATAAATTGAAGGAACAAGTTTACTACCAAAGCACACCAAATATGATATCATTGAACAAATGCATGTCAAATATCAAAATAGAACATACAGTGTCTTCATCAATGTCCTCATCATCATCGGGTACTTGCGGGGGACTGAAAAAGTTGAAGAAGCTCTCACAGACTTCAGTTTTGGTAATAGGCTTTGCATTCTTTGAACCTTTCTTGGGTTTCTTTTTTAGAATCTTCTGTGTCAGGTTTTTACCAGGATACCACTCAATTTCAGTCCTGCAGTGCACATAACATGCCAACATGGTTAGTTTTAACAACACGTGCAGTTACAGGTTTCAACAGAGGATGAAACAACTTACCCAATTGCTTTCTCCAAAATTGGTTCATCTTCATCAACCATGTGGTACGTTTTTGTTAGGACAGAGTTCTTGAAGAAAGGGTTCGTATCAAAGAAAAAATCCAGCTTGAAACCCTTAGGATCGTCAATTCTAGCCCACTTGATATCTTTCAGATATTTCAAAGCAGGCTCGTCACGCTCTTGGATCTAATAAAGCAATAACACAATCAACAATTACTGCAATGCACCTAAAAAACAACACAAAAGTAAACCATACTATACCTCCTCAGAAAGCACTTCATTTGTTTTCATAGCAGTAAGCCAAAAATCTGGGACTCCTTTAGCTGAAAAAAAATGGTTTAATCATAAATCAGAATGTGAAACATTCACCAACAGATAAAATTAAACTTGATTTGGTACCATCTGCATCTTTACCCTCAGCAGCATTTTCACTGGCTGGTTCGTCATTTCCACCATCAACCTCAACAACTCCATTTACTATGTTATACCTCTGGAAAACAGGAAAAGGGGCAGGGGTTCAGTAACTGTCACAAAAGAAAATAACAAAAGGAATACTGTTCACATATTTAACATAAAGAACAAGTATACCTTTGTGTACAAGGGTTCATAAAGCTTCTGGTACTTCGCTTCAAGCGCAGCTCTCTCTTCAAAGAATTTTAACTCGATTTCATCATGCTGGCCCTGGATTAGTATAGTGAAGAAAAAGTTGGATCTTTGAAGCAATTACAACACATGGTTTAGATGTGAATTTTATGTAGAGCACTGTTCGAATTTGGTCCATTATGCTGGAAATGGTATGAAACAAAACTTTCTCGAGCAATTCATCATGAATATGGCAGATGCAGAATAAAATACAAATAGAAGAAACAGGTCACAGCTTTGACTGCACAAAAATAAAAACAGGGAAATGGAAGGCCAGGAATAAAGCAGCATGCCTGGAACTACCCAATTTTAGTAACGGATGAATCAAAGCAGTACCAACTACCAAGAAGCTAACACAGAAAGCAAATAAAGTTTAAATCACATTATCCAATAGTTGACAGGCAAAATGTCTATGGTTCTAAAGCATACTACTACATAAACATTATCCATACTCTTTCCAAGACTATAAAACATAAAAACTTGGACCAGTCTCCTCCCTGAGGGGATGACATTGCATTAGGTGCTTTCTCTGTTTCAACATAGAGATTTGAATGATATATCAAAGCTTGTTGCTTAGGTCATGTGAGAGTTCACATATCAAATTCCAAGACTAAATCCCCGTACAATAGGTAATAGTCATAGCAGCATTAAGTCTGTATATACCATATAAAGCTGTAAAGACCTTCATAGTGGCATATAACAATAGACAACTACCCTGCATAGACGTCTAACAGCAGATATTATGTTCATATTTGACTACCTGACCTACTTTCCCTTCTCATTAAAAAGATCTAGTGCCCTTTATTCCCTTACTAGACCAAAGGGAAGTTCAACACACAAAAAGTATGAATAGGTTGTTTGGATTTCATGGTAGAAGTGGGATAGAGATGGAGGGTTAGGAAGGAGGACTTGGTGAAAGGAAGATAGCTGGGATAAGCCTAAACCATATCCTAATCCCAATCCTACTGTTCTACCAATATGACCCCTTATAAGGAATATCTTTACTTATTCAATTCAAAAGGAGAATTCCATGATCAACATCACTCTTGAATTATTGTCATATCCAACAGAAGTTCCATAAATTTAAAGAGATAAAATTTTACAGCATAGATAAAGCATATTGATATCCTCCAAGATGATGAACAGGTCATTCTGATGTTACCCATCAGCTACTACCACAACCAAACAAATGGTGACTATTGAACATCTTTGAATAGGCCAGAGATAAATATTCGACACCTGACAGACATAATAAAGCCTGATTACCATCATCTAGCTCCTTCCTTAACATGAATATTACATATACGTAATGCTCAGAACTTTTTTTTGGCTAAAACTATTTTTCTTTACAGAATCTATACTCCTTTAAAAGTCCCTAGTGGTGGTGCCAGTGAATCTGCCACCCACCACAAATTGGCTCCTGATATCTTTTGATATTATGGAATAGTCCAAATATTCGGTTCAAACAAGTAAACAAGTGATACTAACATATTTGACAATGTTTTAATATCTATTACATATTATAATATACTTTCTTTTATCCATAGCAAAGCATGGGTGTTTTTTCTAGTCATTACAAAATTAAGGAGCACTAATAAAAAAGCAGCAGTACAGATAAGGCTGACTAATGAGATCCTTACAAATCAGTGCCTACCAGAAGCTAAATCTAACAGCTATACCATTGATTATAATATTCTAACACAACAACATCTGGCAAAGTATTCACATTAGAAACGGGAAAATTAGTGGCAAGGAAATTCCATGCCCACCTGGATCTCCCTCAAATATTCGACACGCTTCCTGACATTGGGGGAGAGCGCCTCAAGCACGTCCGTGTGCTGACCCGCCAAGCTCTGCAGCTTATCCTGCAACCGAATCAGACCACACGGGATGAGAAAAACTAACAGGTACCAAAAATCAACCAACCACGCCCCCCGCTCCCGAATCGAATAGCGCCTCAAAATCGATCCAAATCGTCTCACCTTCAGGGCATTGACGAGGCCGGCGCGGTCCTCGGCGCTGAGAGCTGCGGCCAAAACACGGATCGATCAGGAAACAAATAAAGGAGACGACAGGATAAGACCCCGCGAGCGCGTGAGCTTACCGGCGGCGGCGGCGGGCAGCGAGGCGTTGAGGTCGGAGAGGTCGAGGTTCTCCTTGTCGCCGCCCATCGCCGGGAGCTCTTCGTCCGCCGCCTATGCGATGCGCCGCCGAGGAGGGGAAGCCCTAGGAAGGAAGAGAGAAAGCGAAGGGAGAGAGAGAGAGAGAGAGAGAGAAAGGGGAAGCCACTAAACCCTAGCCTCCTTTGGGTATAAGAAGCATCTCTCGCGCGAGATGTCCGTGACTCTCTTTTCGTTTACACCCCCGGGTTTCCCTGATAATACTTCCAGGAAAGTACCTCTCCCTGACGTGGGCTTAGATTTAAAACTTCGAAAGATGAAGGGCTCTCCTGAAATGAGCCGCACTCCCCGTTTCGGCCCAACCTTAATGTGGGCTGCACGCGAGCGTCTGTCCCCGTTCCGGCCCAACTTTGAGTGGGCCGCTCGTCCTGAATCGCCACGTGGCATCAGTCCCAGCCGTTGGATCGTGGAGCAGTGGCTCGGATCGTCTGCTACAGCATGAGCAGCGGAGGATTCGGATCCACTGGTTCCATTCCTCCTCGTCATCTCCAGCTCGCGGCGGCGGCGGCGGCGATTGGCTTGTGCTCTCTCCGGCGACCGCGCCTCCTTCCCTCCACGGTGACCTCCTTCCGGCGAAGCACTGCCTCTCTCGTAGTCTCAGTTCTCCTCCTACGTTCTACTGGACTTGTGCTGCGAGGGGAGATCTACCAATCTGGGCGTGGATTGGTCTGTTTCTTCTGGTGACAAACCTTAAGCTTGCTCGGATTTGTTCGGTGAGTTTTCTTTTGGTTTGTTCTGTTCTAATGGTGTTAGATGTTCTTAGGAAGTTGGATAGCTAAAGAAAATAGGAGAAATTGGCTGGCAATGTAGGAGATTTAAGTAGTTCGGCGTGGAATCTTGACCGAGGAGCAAAACCCAATCTTGCTAATTTCACATAGGGCGTCATGAATAAACGAGTTTAAACGATTTTATGTAGCAAACATGAATTATAATTTCAACTGATTGCTTTAGTTCTATCCTGTTCATCCTTCTTCCTCCAAGGAGTATTTTTTCTTTCTCAGTTTGTCACTACTAGCAGACCTGTAGTCCATCCTCTTGTATTCCCAATGCATTTAGTCTTACCAGTTAATACCCTTTATATCAGTAACATGAGCATTATCCAAGAAATTGTGTTCAGTTTTTATTTTCTTTAAGTGTTAGCTCAGTTAATTATTCTTTTAAGCGGTAACTTGCTTAATTTTTTTTGTCTCTAGACATTCATCCGAGTTTTGGCCTTGCAGCAGCTATCCACTGGCTTTTGCAGTTATCTACTTGTAGCTGGACGTTTGAATATATTTTTTTGAATATAGATGGAAAAAAATCAACACGACAATGAAAAGAGAACTCTTTTCTAGTGAAAATGTTCTGTTTTTACAACAATGCCAATTATCTGTGGTCATTCTTAAGTAATTGCTAAAGAACATAAAACATCACATATATAACTAACAACTTCCTCTTAATCCATATGTTTTACAGCCATTGTCATTTCGACATTTCCCTTGATCATTTTAAACTTTTAAGTAATTGCTGAAGAATAAAACATAATTCATATGTCACTTTCTCCAAATCTATTTCAGAGGGCAACACTTGCAATTAATCTGTTCTGAAGTTTCTCATTTACGTGTTTACTCCCAAGGAATTATTCCATTGAAGTATCATTGTCTAGCTTTGCTATTTAGCCAGGAAATGCATTCAATCCTTTATTCTCTTTGAGTGATTCCTGTGAGTTCAGCTGGCCATACATGGGATAAAATGCTTAAGAGCTTATGAGTTGTGTGTGGATACGCGAAGAAACAAACATGGTATTGAATATGGAAATATGCTAGCCTGGTTCGTTTTAAACTAAAATGATATTGAATGTGGAGATATGCGCCTGGTTCATTTAAAAAAAAATGTTCTAGTCCTATTGGTTTCACAGTCATTACTATTTTCCTTAATCATTTGAAGTAATTGTTGGGGAATAGGAAAATAAATCCTCACATATAACTTTCTCTAAATCTAATTCATAAGGGTCGCATTTTCACTTAATTTGTTCCATATTTGCTCTTGTTTTTTTGTTAATCGCTTCAGGAACAATACCATGGAGGTGAGACCAATGGTTGCTTTGCGTGCTGCCCTAGTTGGTGGGGTAGCAGCATTTGCGAAGATTGGTGCGGCGATGAAAGCTGCAGGAGGTGCGAAGGTTGGTGCAGCGGCTGCAGCAATGACAGCTGCAGCAACAGCTGCTGTATCTAGCAAAGACACAAACAAAGATAATCCGAAGACTGAAACAAAATGATATGTGCCTTACTTAGTGGAGAAACCCTGTATGGAAATGCCTCTCCAGAGCTTAATATTTTTTTTTCCTGAATTGCACTTCCACCATCGCTGAAGAGTTGTATAAGCTAATTGCGACATCTGAAATGATGTCATTGAAATGATGTCATAATAAGCAACTAGATGATCAACTTTCAGCTTACATGAGAAAGTTATGATCATGGTGTTTTTTTTAAAAAAAAACTTGAGAATAAGCATGACAATAATGTGTACTTCCCCTACTGTTGTTGATGATATGATAACGTCCAATAGTTTCTCTGATAATAGGCCCACAGGTTCTATGAAGCTGACCATAACGGTGTTTATAATGGATGATTATCCTGAGTTCTATGGAGGTGTTTTTAGACATCCTATGGAACATGGGCCATCCTCTAGAATGGAGAAGTTTTAGAAATCCTTTGGAACACAGGATTTTTTTTTTGGAGGAATTTCATGGGAACTGAATTGTTGGGTGAATATCCTGTAAAATTCATGCATTCCAAAATAACATGCCCTTAAAAGTTACTTCAGTGAATTAAACTGTCCCGCAAAAAATATGTTGGGGGTAGCAGATAATACAACAACTTCACTTCTGGTTCTACTACTATATAACTTTCCTTGTACTTCGCAAACGAAAATTTCCAATTTTTGGGGGTAAGTTTTGCAAAACGAAACACTGGGCCTTTTTATATTACTGGACCTCCTTATGGGCCTAAAAGAGAATTCGCCTATGGCCCAATTGCATTTGCAGGCTTCCGTTTTCTCTTCTCGCCGGCGGCAGCGGCAGTCACCCACCACCCAGTCTCTCGCCGTTCCCCCTCCAGTCTCCGCCTCTCCGCCGCCCAAACCAAACCCCAAAAATGGCGTCGCCTCCCTCTCCCCTCGAAGCCATCGCCCGCCTCCTCGCCGACCTAGCCCGCCGCCGCAGTCACCCCCCTCCCGGAGGCGGCCGCTCCGGTGACTCCCTCGCCGCCTCCGTCTCCTCCCTCGCGGCCGCCCTCAACCCCCACGGCGGCGGCGCCTCCTCCTCCTCCTCGTCCGGGACTAGGGTTCTCGACGCGGTGCTCTCCCTCATGTGCTTCGATCCAATGGAGGTAACGACTTAGTTTAGTCTCTCTCCTTCTCCCATTGCTGCGGTTTCCATGGTCTTCTGGTAACCCTCGTGCGGTTGTGCTGATTGGGATGGAGTGGTGTGGTGTGGTGTGGCGCAGGTGGATAGGGCTCGCGTCGATTGCCTTGTCCGCACCACCGTCTCCGCGCTCTCTGCGTCGGTGTCGTGTCGAGTGGATCATATCGATGGCGCCGAGATGCTCACTGTCGGGAGCTCCGTCGCTCCAGGGGATTGCCGTGAGCTGGTCCACTCGTGCGCTGCCCTCCTGGAGAAACTGGGGGATCCTGATGGTGAGATGTGGTTTTGTTTCTGTATTTGTAGCATCCAACTATTTGCAAATTGCAATGTGGTGTGCCACCTTAGGAAAGTCATGTGTGTGACCCTCTGACTGCGAAATGATGTTCAGTTTATTGTCTTAGCGAGTTAATTTTTGATCGTTTGTGTTCCTTCTTGTGCAGTCGCAGACCACTCCTATGATCTCTTGTATGCAGTTGTGAAAGCGGCATTGTTATCCCCTCGTTACCTGTGTCTCTTTCCTTTGCCGTACTATAGAGAAGATGAAGATAGTACCTGTGATATGGGGACCATTTCTTCAGTGTTAACGAGGCATCCAACTTATCAAGTGCTTCCTAATGATTACACGATCCCCCTGAGGTAAAAGTCGTAATGATTACACAATCCCCCTGAGGTAAAAATGTGTCAGTTACATATGGATTTATCATGTCGACATATAGTTTTCAGGTGTGTACCTTGCCACCGTGCCGCCTTGAGAAAATCACGCGAGTTAATAAAGCCTAGCAGTCGTGTATTTGTTAATTACAGAAGGATGTAAGGAATCATAAATTCAGAATGTATTGATGTTGTACTGTCCCCCAATGTGTTTGAATACGTGCAATTTCTTGGCCGCGAGCATGTTGTAGCCTGTAGGAATATGAAAAATTGCTTGGCCGCAAGCATGTTGTAGCAACATGGAAATAAATGCTAAAGTAAAATGGTACTTCAGAAGTTTTTGGAAACTTCTCAAAAGTTAGTGATTTGTTCAGCTTATACAATACAATCACCTTTGTTTTGTCCTCTCTCCCTTCAAACTTATTGGCGGTTTTAATTTTTACATAATCTTTTATATATATATTTTTGGAGACAGAGAAGCGAATACACTCCCTCTTTTCCTTTACTGGAAAAGATGCACAGCTACAGAGTACAATACAGAAGTTAAAGCATAAAAGCTACCAAAAAAAAAACCAAAAACAAAGAGGCTTTCACTGTTATTTGACAATGCCATCCAATTGCCATAATAGTGAAGCATTTTCTAGTTAACTAAACATCTAGCATTTGGAACAGAAGTAAAACTTTACCCAGCAGGGTACCCAAACACAGCAGCAAACAACCAGGGAGACCATTTGTTGCAGGGTACATGCATCACTGTATAAAAACAACCAGGCATAAATATAAATCTGTTATATTTATTCTTTATGAAAGCGGTAATTTATTTTGTTCTGTTACCTTTGAAATCTTCCTGCTACTTCTTCTATATATATATATCTTATATATTAACATAGTGTCTTCTTTTTGTGGTAGGATCCTTTTATGGCATATTGATCCATCGACTCTAAAACATGAATTTTCAGCACTACTACAGGAAGCAATTAGAAGGCCCTTGCTTTGTCTCAGAAAAGAGTTGCATGATCGGATGGCATGGCGTGTGCTTGTAATATGTTTGGTTTGTTCACCACTTACTTTTATGGAGATGAGATCATTATTTCATACTTGGTTTCTTGTGACGTAAGTACGCACTTGAAAACATTCTTAGTAAATGTTTTATACTTTGCTTTGACTCAGTCTTTTGTGCCTCTGTCAGTCAGTTTATCCAAGCATATTTAGTCTGTTATGATTTAAAGATGGTGTGTATCGATCTTATAGTGAGCGAAGTGAAAGCTCATTTTAGAGATGTCAAAAATGACTAAACAAATTTTGAGATGACTACCACCAATACACCAATGATCTCTTCAGGGCTTGGCTTGGAAATACCTGAAAATAAGTAAATGCATGCACAAATT
Organism: Oryza sativa Japonica Group; assembly: GCF_034140825.1. Classification (NCBI taxonomy): domain Eukaryota; kingdom Viridiplantae; phylum Streptophyta; class Magnoliopsida; order Poales; family Poaceae; genus Oryza; species Oryza sativa. Next base: position 2,710,974 of record NC_089040.1, on the reverse strand, counting down.
CTATTATTTGTTATTAAATTCAATTAGCAGTTCCTTCCTCAACTTCATACCTCTGGTAGTAAAAATAACAAGAATCTTGAATATTTTATGTTTCGTTGCCTTCCTTAATGGTCTGAATGCTGCTAGTATCGTATAGATTGCCCTATTAATGATGTTAAATTTACATGATTCTGTATATTTGGTTGCTTTTGCCAATGAACTATATGTAACATCCTGAGCTTGTTTTTGTGTTACATATTTATTTATTCTTTTACATATATTATATTATTGTATATCATTTATTAATGCAGGGGTCTGGGTGCTGTTCTAGAACTTCAAACTGCAGTTGTGTCATCAGTATTAGATGTACTTTTTGAGCCAATGGCATGGGGAATATCCATGGAACTGGGGCAGAAACTTCCCTTTTCATATGATTACTTCCCACACCAACATGTTGACTTGCTTGCAATACTAACTGGGCCTCTATCTTGTAGAAAATTTGTGGATCTAACCTCATATATTGACTCACAATCACATGCATCTAAGGGATCAGTAAAATACAATTCTTCTTGGTACGCTTGTTCAACAAACAAACATGACTACAAGGATTTTTAGCATTTTGTGCAGCGCTAAGCTTACAATTGTGGTGCTGGCATGCTGCAGGTCGATGATTGTGAATTTCCCTCTTTGGTTCAATTTTGCAACTGCTTTGCTTTTTCATCGGGAAGGTTCACACGGCTATTTATCAGAAGCATTATCCATGGAAATAATTTCTGAATCAATTCGAGATGTCAATCTTGCTCACAGGGCAGCCATGTACCTTTCTTGGGTGTTATGCCCCTCTAATGAAGATCAACGCCAGATTTTGGCTGGGAATATTTTGGAGTTATCACATTCTTGGGCCAGGAACAACAAAAAGGGCCCTAGCCATGTCCACCATACTAGTACTGTAAATCATAGGAGGAAACTAAGAATACCGACAGTGGGGGATACAGAGAAGCTACATTTGTCAACCAACCCTGTCAGTTCCCTGATTAAAGAATTTGATGATCGCTGTGTGAAGTTCTGTAGCAAAACTGCTAATAGTCAAGTGCAAGATGAAGAACTATCAGACCTTCCTATACACTTTAATTTTCTGCATTTATGGATTCCTTTAGGAATATTGCTCGTGTCCTCTAGTTTTGTTAATGATCAGGACTGCGATATGCTTCTGCACTACTCAAGCACTGGACAGGTTCTGGAGTCAAATGAGGTGCAGAGAAAAACAAAAGATCATATCTGTAATGATAGTTTTTCAGCTAGTTGCAAAGGTTTTACTGAAACATGGGCTTCAGCTGGTGCATCTCTCGTCTTCAGGTGGCTTGACCTTATTATCAATATGTCTGCAGTGATCTTTGAACGTGAAGATATATGCGATCATTTTGTCAGTCAACTCAAAAGCAAGACAAACCCATACTTGCTCAAATGTTTATATTCATTGCTTGAAGTGCTGGATGAGGCAAGTCAAAGAGATTTTCTGGTTGATCTTCATGATAGGTTGCTGAACTGGAATAAGAAAGGGCAAAGTTTTGATGGCTTTGAGGCATTTGAAGACATCATCCTTCGTATGAACAAGAAGTTTCATTTTAGAACATAGGCTCTTTTGCCCGGGCAGAAATGAACAAACTCTTTTGCCCGGCCGGCAAAGAACGCCAGAAGAATTTATTACAACTGACAAGTGCAACAAGAAGAACAGGAGCAAAAAGGTTGTTGGATGCTGGGCTCAGTGGCCCCAACCACAGGGGCTACATCATTGATGAATAAAACTGTCCTTGGTTTTTACCTTAAGTACTGATGGCACCTCCTAACTCATATAGCAGGGCACATAATGCAGGCATGCACATTGAATGCGTTCAGATATGATTTGATGTAACTGCGGAATGTGTTCTCCTTTTGGCTGTCAAGTTGGATATATGGGCTTTTGACCATTTCCTCCCTGAATGGTGGTAGGTCTTATTTTTTTTGCAAGCACTACAACAAATTCTGATTACTCTTAGTACTCGATAATGTAAAGTAATATCTGCTGGTTCTAGATAGTGTAAAATAGCAACTGTGGAACATACTAGGGCGGTCGGTCAAGAAAACTACTACTCATACCACCTTAAATTGCAAAATGCAAATATAACTATATAAGTTTCTGCTGTCATTTTCTCTTTGTCGTAATGTGGCTAGTTTGTGAGCACTACTTTATTTAATGAAGTTAAATATCATGAACTAAAAACGTGGATGGCTGCTGGATATTATATTTAGGTCTAAGTCATTTTTATATGATGTGTTAATCGGAGAAATCTAATAAAATTTCTGCTTTTGTACCATGTCTGGTACTCTTGATGACTATAATTGCCACACTGTCGTGGGGTTACTACATTGGTTCTCGATCTGTGTCCAGTTCAAATAATAGGACCTTTAATGGATGTTGCATTATTGAATATGGTGTGCTGCACATACTTTTTAGCCTTTGGGACATCACCTCGTGGATGAAATGACAACCAACTCTTAGGAAGATCGAGATCAATATTGATGGCTTGACCATTCTGGATTCTGGACAAGCTAGTGCTTGGGTTGTTGTTCACGGTGTGCAAGGGAAAATTGCTGCTTTCTTATTGACAATTATTATTTCACTGATGGTATACATGCCATGAAGGATTAAATCTCTTAAAAAATGTTTCCAGTGGCTGGTCATTCTTGTACTTACTGCATGATGATGGGTTCCCCACATCATCTGCTCTGGACGACTGTACCAGTATTGCTGTGTTGATCCGTGCGTGAAGATTGAAAAGCAAAGGATCAAAATAGTGTGATCTCTTCTTGACCTGGTTTCACATGGTGGAGATGTGCACTGTGCAGAGAACAGCATTCCGGATAGCTCCTCAAGCTGTCTGAAGCGCTTACTAACTTGAAGGTTGCAATGCTTCTGTTGATGGGTAATGAATCTCTCCCAAAACATAGTTTTCCTTTGACCTTTTGCTACTGTCAGGTGCTCAATTTTTCATGTTAATTGGGATTAAATCCATTCCAGAAGCACCAGCAGATGATTTGCAGGTACGCTTTTTTTCCTTGTTAGTTTGAGAAATTTCTAAGGCATAGATCGGTTTTTGTTAAAGACGTGAGGATCAATTTCAGCTGCTGGCCCTGATGTATGCGCACATCAGTTCATTTCATGGGATTTGGTGGTGGATTGGATGGATATCTTTGGCGGAGAAGCTGGAATAGTTATCTTATGGGCGATTGGTGATATACAGCTTTGCGCTCTGTTTAACTTTTATTTAATGTGTCAACCAAACAAAGTGCGGCCAAGAATCAAAATTGTCGGGTCAACTACGTGCTTCGGAAAACCGGCTGGTACACTATTCTATTTATAACATTTGCTCTTGCTCCTGAACTACTTAAAGCATTATAACCATCTCCTTAATTGGCAAACGATTTGACTTCTTTTCTGTTAAGATCATTACAGCATGTTCTGAGAGCTGCTAGTCTGGGTAGGAAAAAATCTTAATAAAAATGAAGAAGAAAAAAAAGAGTAGAGTAACACTGTTCGTCATTCATACTTAGTTGGATGACATGTTTTAAGTTGGATTTAACTTGCAGTTATGCAGGTCAGTAGGAGACTGACGCACATATTTATAGAAACAAACTATATTGTTTGTATATGCGAATGGATCACTGGAGAACACTTTTTCTTAGGTTGAAAACACAACACAACCTTCGAAACTAATTGATGATGAACTGTAGCGCCTTCATGCACCTGCCATGGTAGTTCAGAGTCAGACCGAGTGAGTTAGGTAACTAGGCTTATCCCTGCCAATATCGTGGACTCGGCGATGACAAGATTGGCCGCCTCTGAAGGGTGCACACCGTCGAAGTACACGAAGTCGCTGGCGTTGCGGCACAACCCCGCCGTCGCCGGGTTGCAGAGGTAGACCCTCGTCTTCCTTGTCCCTGTCTGGCAGCAAGTCTTCCTCGCCTCCAAGAAGCCTAATCATTTTTTAATTGAATGTGTGATCAACACTCATGATGAACTCTCATCAATTATCAATCTTACGACCATCCGATCACTTGACCTTGTTTCTATTACCTTGCGATGCAGGTGACTCGGACATGTTTCGGAGCGGTGTGTAGATGTCGAAGATGGCGATCTTGAGGTCGGAATGCTTCTTCGCCAGCGCTTCGACAGTGATGTTCAGCTTGTTGTTGAAGGTCTCAGCATCGCCGTTGAGCCTCTCCACGCACCCGCTGCGGCCCTTGCCATACAGCCTGATTGTGGCAGGCAGACAGCCCAGCGGCGGCAGAGACGTGACACCAATCCGCCGCGCCCCCAACCTATACAACTCCTGCACCCACAGCACAAGCTATCGTCACAAGTCCATGCACACAGCTCGCTGCCAGAATGCCGGTGCAACGCATGCAGTTGTAGAGAAGCTGAGACGATGAAGGCGGTGGCAGCGTACTGACGTTGGCGAAGCCGGAGAAGATGCTGATGAGGAGATCGCAGTAACTGTTGACGTTGTAGCGGCTCGACAACGAGGCGTTGTGGTAGTAGTTCTGGATGAAATCGCCGGTCCCTGTGCTGACGATATACAGCGCGTCGGACAGGATGGCGGTGGCATTCTTCTGGCCGATCAACGCCGCAAGCTTGGACTGGTACTCCTTGTAGTACTTGAGCTGCTGCGTCAAAGTAATTGCATCCTACAAAGAAAGGTATGCATTTGACCATTTGTCATTTGTCACCTCACCAAAAATAGGAACCTTAGCTTGTACTCCCTCCATATTCGTAAAGGAAGTCGTTTTGGACAACGACACGAGCGACACGGTCTGCAAAACACAACTTTGACTTATTGTTTCTATAAAAATATTTATTAAAAAGTGATATATGTATACTTTTATGAAAGTATTTTTCAAGACAAATATATTCATATAATTTTTATATTTTCAAACTCAACAACTTGAGAGTTATTCATAATTTATATATTCCCAATGTTTGACTTAAACATTATCCTGAACGACTTCCTTTACGAGCTTTATGAGTACGGAGGAAGTAGCTAATAAGTTAAACTAATTAAGTAAACACTTGTAGCTCTCTATCTATATATGTAGCTTTATGTTTCACTAAAAAAAAAGTATCTATTTATGTGTAGCTTGCTGGGACAAGTTATTTATGTACTCACATACATGGCGGCCGTGTCGTCATGGTAGCTGGACGCCGCGGAGGCAAAGTTGGCGCCAAGGAGAAGGTTATCCCCCTTCGCCTGCGGGCTAAGGTACGGTGGTGCATAGCTCTCAAAGCCAAGCGTTTCAGCTGCATCATATCATTTTTTAACCAAAATATATAATTGCAACTTTGCAAAAATAGCATGCAGGTAACTATGGTCTATGTGTACTCGTGTGTGAAGTTAACAACCGGTGATGTCGGTGACGATCTTGCCGTCGGAGAACCTCCCTGTCGGCTTACGGCGGCTGCCGAAGTTCACCCCATAAGGCACGTAGTTGGCCTTGAAGACGGCACCAGGCAGGTAGTTGTTGTTGCCAACGTCGACGGTCGAGTCACCGAACGAGATCGCCGCCGGCACGATCTGCGCCTGGACGGTGCCGCCACCGCCGCCGTCCATCGCCGGCGAGAGTATCAGCAAAGACATAGCCAGCAGCGTAAGCCTCAGTTGTGCCATATTGTTCTCCTAATCAGTGTATCCTATTAGCTAGGTAGCTTTAGCTTAGCTGTGGATGGCACGTAACCAAGCACACTTATATAAGACTAAAAGTGGTAATATACCATAATACTTCCTCCGTTTCACAATGTAAGTCATTCTAGCATTTTCCACATTCATTGTGAAACGGAGGGAGTATGATGCGAGAGATTTTGTTGTATTTTTCGTAGGAAACCCAACATTTAAGATGGTGCGAGCTACCTGTGCCGACACGACGGCTGTTTAATTGTACCACTCATCGATTTGTGCAGTTAAATGCACGGTTGCACTGTGACACCCAACTGTCAACTGCTTAATGGTGACCCAGAATTCATACTCGCAACCCACGGCCCTTGTACTACCAAATAAAACAGTGCTGATAGCGATACAATAATCATCTCTGTCTCTATGCTTTTCACTACGCAGGGAACTGCAGTCAGCATTCAGCAGGTGCGAGTCGCTACTTGTACCCTGCAATCTCAGGTAAGGATATTCGGTTTTGGTTTCTAATGTTTGGTTTTGGTTTTTAATGGTTGATGCTTTTGAATTCTAAACATATATCTCATCATTCGTCTTGTTTTAAAAAATATGTAGTTATCATCTATTTTGTTTTGATTTATTTGATTATTTAAAAATACTTTTAACATGTCTTATGCTTTTCATCTTTACATAAAATTTATTTTTAAATAACATGAATGCGCAAACGTATGTTCAAAAACTAAATAGGATCAAATACTTAAAAACTATAGGGGATATTTACTTCCAGGCTTGTTCGGATATTTGAGCACAAATGGTTGTCTGGTTGGCACTTGCTAACTGAACCCGTTGTTGGACAGCGGATAACATCCTTTAACCACACAAAACCTGGACAGGAAGACGTGACGATTAACCACCTGCTGATACACATGCATTGCGGTTGAGGCAGGTCATAGTTCCAGACTTCCAGTCCTTCGAGTCTTTGATGGTACTCCCTTAAAACACACACACACACAAGTTGTAACCCCATCGATATCTTCGCAGTTGTTGGTTAGCTGTTCAGGACACAGATCAACACTACCCAAGTGGATCAAATCAACACATCAGGAACAGTGAAAAAACAGTTCACTTGTTGGTCTGCTTCAGTTTCTGGCACAAGCTTGTTTTCTCATCAGCCTGACACAGGCAAGCAAAAGAAATTGCATGTTCAGACAGATCATGTGAAATCTCTCAGGAAAAAAAAATATGTCACTGATTAGTGATTACTAGCTAGTGTGCATTGATTACAACTAAAAATAATTAAGATAAGAAGATCGATATGTTTAGTCAAAAAAAAAAGAAGATCGATATGATGCAGACAGATTAGTTACATTATATTAGGAAAAAAAAGATATATTTGCTCAAAGGAATTGTGGAAAAATAATTTATTCTGAAATCCATCTAATTGAAACACCTTCCTCTTTCAAAAGTTAAAAAAAAAATATTGCCAATTCTTTTAGTTATATTCTTTTTTTAATGTTAATAAAAAAGAAGAAAATTCTTTGCATTAGGGGGAAAGGAAGAACTACTGCACACACGGATCCAACGAGGACCCGCCCTGAGGAAGACGATCGAATCGTGCGCAATCGAGGGTGTGCGATGCGATGGCGAGGCAGGGGATTAAAAAAGAAGGAAGACGGCAGAGGCTGGATATTTAAGTAAAGGGTGAAAAAACTACACCCTCCGTATTTTAATGTATGACGCCGTTGACTTTTCGACCAACGTTTGACCATTCGTTTTATTCAAGATTTTTGTGCAAATATGAAAATATTTATGTCATGCTTAAAGAACATTTGATGATAAACCAAATCACAATAAAATAAATAATAATTACATAAATTTTTTAATAAGACGAATGGTCAAACGTTGGACAAAAAATCAACGGTGTCATATATTAAAATATGGAGATAGTACATACTACAGTGTAAGCTTCATGACAGAGATCCAAAGCTTGAGAGGGGGATTTAAAAAAAAACTTACATATTGCACTTTGAATTGGGATGGCTAACAACAGCTAGGTTAAACTAGTAGCGCGAGCTCGCACTGCCCAATGTCCTGCATCACCGTGCGTAATTCAGGTCGTTCCATTTGCCTGAAAGTTATTTTATTTCTTTCTAGCCACACATTCCACGAATTAAATTTGAAAATATACTGTTGATTTGGTTTTTTCTCAAAAATATTATAATTTTTTTGGCAGAATTATACCGCCGGTTTAACACAAACATTGTGTAAAAATAACGTAAACGTGACGATATGGACGATCTCGCATGATGGCGCGAGACCGCACGGTGTCGCGCGGTGAAACCGCGCGGTCTCCCGGGATGAAATAGCGAGACCGGTCGGTCTCGCATTACCAGCGAGCGAGTCCGTGCAGTAGGGCTGATCAAATTTGCTTAATTACATTGATTAGCGATTAATTAACTATTAATTAAATGCTAATCAGGGTAATTACTCACTAATTATTATTAGTTAATTGCTAATTAGGTGATTAGTCATTAATTAAGCGGTAGCTCACCAGAGAAGCCGTTCGCTCTCGCTCGTTCCATGTGTGAGACCGTTCGGTCTCGCGCTGGCCCCGTGCGAGACTGCTCGTGTCATCACGCCCCGTCACTCTCGCGCATGTGCAAGACTGCTCGTGTCGTCACGCCCAATCACTTCAGCGCAACGGTTGTGCGAGACCGATATATATTTCTATCAAACAATTTACATCCCGAATATTTTTGAGAAAGAAACAAAACAACAGTATATTTTCAAATTTAATTTCACATTCCAACAGCAGGTTCCACCGATAGGGTGGGTGATCCGTGCCAATCCCCTTGTGTGGTGGGGTGGTGTTGCGTACGTGCGTGCGCGGTGCGTTCGTTGGGTTTCGCTAATCACTCATGCGAGCCGGCGAAACAGTAGTTGGGTTGTACTTCTAAAACCCTGCGAGTGAATGAAATTGAACGATTAATATCGCCTTTCATGCTAAAATCGGACGATTTCGACCTTTCCGGATGTCGATTGGGATAAGCGTTTCATAAACAAATATATCATTATATGTGTCACATCTCGTATTAGGTTTGTTTATTTTTAGATGGAAGGAGTAACCGTTAGCTTTAAAATTGGCAACCTCTTTGCAAATATGAGCTGAACGCATTTTGATCTTTGATCTAAACTACCAGTTTTTCACGTATAACCGATAAGTAAATTAACTGGATTTTGCTTAATGTTTGAATCGAAGACAGTTTACTTGTTGATGACAACAATAATAAATATCTATCTTCCTTCGATCCCTGGCGCAAACTTATTTTGCATGAGTTTGATGCAGCTAGCTAGTGACAAAGCCAAAAAAAAAAAGGAATTAATGATGATAAAACTCGTGAAATCAAATCTCCTAAAAAAGTTCAGATATATCCTCTCGAGAAGTCCCCAGCTTTTCAACCAGGATTGATATGGTGTACAGTCAAAAGAAAGAAATTTATGTGTGGTAGAGATATACTACCTCTGTTTTTTAATATATAGGTATCTCCACATGTTGAAGCAGCCTCACCTTTTATATATAGAAATAAAATGCATATCAAATTAGTAGCGAACGCAAAAAACATCATTAAGATCAAACTGATGCAGAATAATAGTTAATTCGTTCAGCGTATCTCATGCAGCACATACTTGACAAGTACTAGTTGTTCATGCACTAAAACTGATCATTCAGATAACAAGAAGCGACATTATTACTCAGGTCTCAGGCAACTAAAGGAAAATCTCGAACAATCAAAAGCTTCTGATGATAATTACCTAGCTTCAGAGGGGAAAAACCATGAAAGGCACCATCGGCCAAAATGACGTGGCAGCGCCGCATTGGTTCTCGACAACAATGGCGTTATCGCTCCAGTTTTCATGTTGAACACACCTGAATCACGAAGAGGATCAACAGATTGATCTGACTTCACATAGTCACACATGAAATAGATGCTGTCCTCTTTGACTTCCTCACATTCTTCTGAAGAGACAGACTTAGAGCAATATTTGCCAATGAAAAGCGCTCTGCGGCCCAATGTGTTGAGCCTTCTCCACTGACAAGGTTGCACAGTGAAGTCTGCCTCAAAGACATCAAACCAGCAAGTGCATGCAGTCTCCAAGAGATCATCACATTTTGCAAATGGGCGTATTTGCATCCTACGCCTGACCAACAGCAATCTACCATCACATTCAACCAGATATCGCCTGATGATATGGTAATCTTCCTTGGATAAAGGTATGTCTTGGGGCCAGATTTGTAATTCTTCCCTAAGTAGAGTCATTTTTTTCATCGAAGAATATCGGTTGCCACCAGAACTAACAGCGAGATCAAACTTGTATAGCATGAAATCTGGATTAGCAACATAAAGCTTGCCATGACAGAATGCAATGCCAGATATTAGCATCCCTTGTCTACACCCATTGAATGAACCTGAGTTGATTAGTGGCTGGCAAAAGGAAAATAAGGTGTCACGAAAATCTCTGATCAGCACGGCCGCAAGCAGATCTGATGGTGAGTTAAGGGATGCTGGGGGCACCACTGTCATGTGAAACTTGGCATCAGAGAGCAGCTCATTGTGAGGCGCAACTTTCGGTAGGCTAGGTAGCTGAACTGAAGCCTTGGTGAAAGGGTTCATCAAGGAGCAGAGACCATTGTCGTGCACGACAAAGAGCCAATTGTCACAGGAACCATGGCAACAAGCATTGTCCGGAACATCCATGCGGTGGATTTCACCATCGGGGATGATGAGGAAATCACCATTGCCGAGCGCAAGCCATGGCATTAGAGGAGGAAGCGGCTGAGCCAGCGCGATGTGGCGCCACGGTCGGCACACGGCTCTGAAGCGAATCCGGTCGGCCAAGGAGTGCAGACGGTGGAGCACAATGTCCAGTAGCTCAGGCCGGAGATCTGACCAAGCCGAAGACTGCGCGGTGGCCATGGCACAAGCCTGCAAAAAATTAAGATGATTAAGGTTTCAGTGTTAGCAAAATTTCATGGACAAGATTCAGAATCCCTGCGTTTCTTGTTATCATCAGGAGTAAATCAATTCGCATTGCAATCACACAGAGTAACCAATCAATTTGCAAGAGCACCTGTTCCTACGCGCGCGCGCGTGTGTGTCGCCCTGTCGCGGGGAGGAAGCTCCGGAGAACGGGGAGATGGGCGCGGCGGCCGGTCGTGTATGGTTGGCTGCAGAGGAAGGGGCCCGGGGAGCCGCCGCCGGCGAGGCCGCGATCGGCGGAGAGGCGTCCGTGGTGATTGGGGAATTTGGGGCCTGTTCACTTTGATGCATTTTCAACCTTACCAAATTTTAATAAAGTTGCTAAAAAAATGGCTACATTTAGTTTGCTGTCAAATTTGGTAATTATATAAGAAATCATACCAAAATTTTAGCAATAGTTGTCAAAATTTTGGCAATACCAAAATTTGGTAAGGTTTTTTTTTTATCAAAGTGAACAGGCCCTGGGTTTCTCGCCGAGGAGCAATAATAATAAATAAATATCGATTTTGCTATATATTTGGCGACAAATTCTTCCCCAAAAATTTGACAGATGTAATTACAGTACAATCGTAGTGTAATTACACTGTAACTATAGTGTAACTTGTATGTAACTTTCAAAATCTCTCCGTAACATGTTATTTCGGTAAAATGGAGGTCGTGGGAACAAATTCGTTTACATATGTGTGTGCTATGATTTGTTTTCTTCCTCACCAAAACAAATCTTGTAATAGATCTAACGATTCAAAATTATGTGAAACTTACATATAAGTTACAGTGTAATTACATACAAGTTACAGTGTAATTAGATATAAGTTACAGTGTAATTACACTACGATTGTACTATAATTATATCTGTCAAATTTTTAGAAGAAAATTTGTCGATAAATGTATAGGTAGTCCCATAAATAAAATAATAAATCGTATAGCTTCATCACATAGGGAGAAGTCGGGAAAGGCCGGGTACGAATAGGAGTAGGCCGTAAGCCCGTATAGGCCCATCTATGGGCTTATTTGTGTATAATGGGCTGCCGTTGAATGGCTAAAGTTCTACTAGTATTGGGGGAAAAGATAATTTCAGAGAAACAGTCTCATCGGTTTATGAATTTTTGAAACAGTTAGGCCCTGTTTGATTTGTAAAGAAAAATAAAAGGAAATTTGTACGTATGATTCAAACTGTGTAGGAGAATTTCTATTTGGTCGTTTGAAACAAAAGATTGAGACACCAAGAATCATATGAGATCCCTATGGAATGACTCGAGAGCACGAAACATTTTACACCCCCACATAACAGAAGAGCACAAAACCATGTAGGAGTAACCAGTACAGAATGATCTACTGAGAACAACATATCATGACAAAACCACCCAATCCACGTCATGGTGCAGGTACGAAAAATCGAAGACAGGCTCCAGACGGATGTCAATTAATGGCCTCATCTTTTTGCTTACATTTATACTTATCAACAAAAAATTAAATTTTCAACCCTTTAAAGTTGATTTTGATATTTTTATCGCAGTTTATTTTTCAGCCTTTACTTTTAGATCATTAAGAACACGTATATAAAAGTTTTATTCACAAATTATTTTTCGTTTGTAAATATGTCGTTTGGCTTATTCCATCCAATGGACTCTGTCAACAACAAAAGGTTCTTGCCCAACTTCCTGGTGTTTGCTACAAGGATAATAGACCACCAGGATCTACTTGTGTTTGAGACCTATGTCTCTGTCGGATTGGGATTCGGTGACATTCCCCCGTGACATTCTCGGTGACATTGAGTCACTGACATGTGAGACCCACATGTGTCTGGACCCACATGTCAGTGACTCAATGTCACCGAGAATGTCACGGGGGAATGTCACCGAATCCCAGTCCGTCTCTGTCTCATTCTACTAGTCGTCAGTGTCCAAGCCACAGCTGCAAAAGCAAATAATTTTCATTCTCACCAGTATGACACTTCCCTTTCAGCTAAACTTCCTTGAGCTCCTCCAAACTCCAAACCCACGGATCTGATGGCTCCCACAGCAAATGAGCTGAAGAACATAACGCAAGCAACATGATGTGCATCTCATTCCCATCTCCAACTCTTAGGGCCATGAAGATGGAACAAATTTGATAGGCAATAAAGTTTCGAGAAAAAAAATGTTAGGTGATATGAATGTTTGAATTCAAAAGGAACTTTCCCTACATTATAGGTGTCACATACTTTCAGGACATGGACTTTTGCTATAAATTTGGAGGGAAAACAAAAGATGAAAATTAACTATAGAAGTTCCAGAGTTCTATGTCTATTTTCCGCTGCTCAGTTGAAGACAGCAAGCGTTCTCCTTACTGTTAAAAGCACCAATGTTCCATACACCTCTTTTGAGCAAACACTGCATTTCCTATAGCATTATATTGGGAATGCCATCGAGTTTCTATGTTTTTTATTTTTCTTCATTCGAGAAAGCAAACATTTGCATACAAGTATCGCAGATGCTCCAACATCATCGAGCGACTTAGATCTGAATGTGTTTCCTTCATCTTACCAAAAGCAACCTGATTACATTTACATCTGAACCATCAGTAAAAGTTAATTGACACTTCTCTTATGTTCATGCCAAAACTCTACTATCAGGAGATGCCAAGAAGAGAAATCGTAAATATAACACCTGGAAGCAAGAATACTATCCAACTAAGTTCAAGTTTCAGAGGGGAAAAGCCAAGTTGGACACCATGGACCGCCGTGTACTGCAAGAGGCTCCGCCACTAGAGTCTCTGTCAACAATGGCGCCACTGTCCCGTCTCTCATGTTGTACACGCCAGAGTCCAAAAAAGGATCTTCAGGCTTCCCATTCTTGATGTCCTCATGCATGAAGTAGATGCAGTCTTCTTCAGCTCCGGCACTGAGCGACTTGGAGCAGCCCTTGCTAACAAAGAGAGCATGCCCCATCAATGTATCCACCTTGATCCACCTTCCACAGCCACTGCTCAGGTCTGCGGCTTCAAAGACTTCGAACCGCCGTGTTCGCTTAACAATGCCACTGTCGCTTGGATAGATTGGTGGAAGATTGATCCACCGTCGCACCATGAGCAGCCGATCGTTGGACGCGACGAGATATCGCTCCGTCGCGTACCTTTCGGTGGAGCAAGGGCCAAACCATGATTCCTCGCCTATATCTTTCAGGGTGCTGCTTATGCATCTTATGCCAATCTGCTTAGCATTATCGACTCCAAAGATATAGAGCTCCTCCTGACGTTTCCTTACGTCAGATGTTAGGTAGTAGAGCTTCCCTTGGAAGGATGCAATGTCGACGATGGAGCTAGGGAAATGTGCAAGTGGAGGTGAAAATCCAATAGTGACAATGACCTTCCAAGTGCGGTTTCCGATCAGCAAAGCGGTGAAGTTATCAGACACCACCGCCTTGTTGATCAGCGGGACAAGTCGTTGCCTATCGGCGGCGAGGTATTTGTACCTGATGTATTTAGGGAGCACGGCGGCGAGGGCGGCGAGAGGGGTCGTTGCCAAGGAGGACGGGTTCATCAGGGAGAGCATGCCGTCGCCGTGCACGATGAGGAGGCCGCTTCCCGTGGAAGCGAGGTGCGTGGCATCGCCGGGGACGGCGGGCAAGCGGTGGGCCGCGCCGTCGGGGAGGGTGATGAAGGCGCCGCCGCGGAGGAGGAGCCACGGGAGGGGCGGCGGAAGAAGATCCAGCTCCACCCGCGCGCTGGAGCGCCATGGGCGGCAGACGGCGCGGAGGCGGACGCGGTCGGCGTGGGACGGCAGGCGGAGGAGCACGAGGCCCAGGAGCTCCGACGGGAGGTCCGGCCATGGGCGTCCACTGCAGGGCTCTGGTGTGGCCATTATTGCCTGGGTTGGCGGAGGCTGATCGTCGGCGTGGAGCTCTACCTTCCGTTTCTTCGAGGGCATAGTCTCGCCGAGTTGTGGGGACAGGTGCATCGCCGGTGGGAGCCGCCGGCGGCGAGGCCGCGATAATCGGCGATCGCCGGCGAGGTTGGGGAATTGGGGTTTCTCGCGTAGGAGGAAATCGTATAGCTGCTCCTGCCTCTTTTTATTATTTTTTTTTTGAGAGAGAGGAAATCGTATAGCTTTCTTATATGGAGAAATCGAGAAAGGCCGAGTACGAGTAGGAGTAGGCCGTAAGCCAGTAACCGGGGCTAGTAGGCCCTAATAGGCCCATCTATGGGTTGGTTTGTGTATAATCTCTCCCGTATACCTTACCAGTTGATTGATCAATGTAGCACATCATGATATGGAGCTACCACGATTCTTTGGTACAAAGAAACAAGGAGTAAACTGTCCAGAATGCCAAATAGCAGAAGAGCACAAAACCATATGAGTAACTACCGAAAGATAATCAGATGAAAACACATCATGATACAACTACAAAACACGATTATAGGGTCCAGACTGATGTCAACGTCCAAGCCATTGCTTCAAAGCAAATTATTTTCTTCCTCAACAGTATGAAAGTTCCTTTCAGCCAAAATATATGTGAATGTTGATTTTCTTTTCAGTTTGCTCTGTAGCTGAACAATTGTCGTTTCCAGTAATGGAAAAGGGGAGCGCTGTGCTCTTCTGTTTCAAAATAAATAAATAAAAATATGCAATTCATAAAAATCTGACAGTTCCCATAGCAAATGTGCAATGTCCCGCTGAATAAAAAATCGGTGCACTTATACACACTGCACACAAGTTGGAATTTATCTTCTCCTATGGTCATATAGATTGAAGGAATTTTATAGGAAAAAGGAGGATTAAATTCAAAAGGAACTTCCCTACATTAGAGGTGTTTACATTATGAGATTGCACCATCGAGACCCCTACAGGGCAGGAAATTTTGCTATGAAATTTGAAGGGAAAAAAATGAAAATCAATTGGAAGTTTCATAGTTCTTTGTCTACTTTTCCCTGCTCAGTTGAAGACACCAAAGCATTCTCCTAAAATTTTGATGTTAAAAGCACCAATGTTCCAAACACCTCTTTTGAGCTAATACTGAAACACTACACTTTTCCTACAAGCATTATACTGGTAATGGCATTAAGTTCCTACATTTACCCTGTATATGAATTCGTGTTCCTGCATTTGAGAAAGCAAACATTTGCATACAAGTACTGCAAACACATAGCAACAAAACAGTATGCTGCAACATATTTCATTAAGGGACCTAGATCTGATCATCTTTTTCCCTAGTCTTTCCAGAACTCACCTGATTACATCTCAACCATCATTAAAAGTTTAACTGACACTTTGTCCTTATGTTCATGCCAAAACTCTAGAACAGGAGATGCCAATCGCAAATTGATACCTTGAACTCCGGAAGAAAGTATACAGTCCATCTTAGTTTAAGTTTCTGTTGGAAAAAGCCAAGTCGAAAACCATGGACCGTCATGTGCAGCAAGATGCTCTGTCACTGCAGTCTCTGGCATCAATGGCGCAACCATCCCATCTCTCATGTTGTACACGCCAGAGTCCGAAAGAGGATCCTTAGGAATCCTATTCATGATGCCATCATTCATGAAGTAGATACAGTCTTCTTCAGCTCCGGCAGTGAGTGACTCGGAGCAGCTCTCGCTAACAAAGAGAGAATGCCCCATCAGTGTATCAACTTTTATCCATCGTCCATGTTCGCTGCTCAGGTCCACCGCCTCAAAGACATCAAATCGGCGAGTCCGCTTGATGCTGCTATCTCTCGGCAGCATGGGCGGCAGATTAAGATTAATCCACCGTGCCACCATGAGCAACCGATCGCCATCCGCGACTAGATATCGATGGAACGTGTACCTGTCGGTGGAGTGAGGGTTGAACCATGCTTCGTCTTCATCGCCCACATCTCTAGGAGTGCTGTGTATGCATTTGACATCAGACACCATGGGCTCCTCATCGCGGACTTCAAGGATGTAGAGCTCCTCCTGACAATTCTCTATATCAAATGTTAGGCAGTAGAGCTTCCCTTGGAAGAGCGCAATGTCGAGGATGTAGCTAGAATCAGGAGGACTCCACTTCACCACTGTATGCGGCTGTCCAGAAGTGATGATGACCTTCGAGCTGTTGAAATAGAAAGCAATGAAGTGTTCAGACACCACCGCCTTGATGATCGGGGTGATTCTCCGTTGACCCAGTTGGAATGCGGTGTCAGGGTATTTGCACTTGATCTCGCCATGAAAGACCGCGGCGAGGTCGGGGAGAGGGGTCGTCGCCGAGGAGGACGGGTTCATCAGGGAGAACATGCCGTCGTTGTGCGCGAGGAGGAGGCCGCTCCCTGTGGGCACAAGGTGCGCGACATCGCCGGGGATGGCCAAGCGGCGGTGGGCTGCGCCGTCGGGGAGGGTGAGGAAGGCGCCGTCGGGGAGGAAGAGCCACGGGAGCGGCGGCGGCAGAAGCTTCCGCTCCAGCCGCGCGCTGGAGCGCCATGGGCGGCAGACGGCGCGGAGGCGGACGCGGTCGCCGTGGGACGGCAGGCGGAGGAGCACGAGGCCCAGGAGCTCCGACGGGAGATCCGGCCACGAGCCACCATTGCATGGTCGCTGTGCGGCCATCGCGCCGGTGGAGGAGATGCTGCAGCGGCGGAGGCCACCCGCAGAGTACACGTCGCCGGCGAGCGATCGAATTGGGGAATTGGGGTTTGGGTTTTTTTTTCTTTTTCTTTTTCTTTTTTCTTTTTATTTTTTATAGAGAGAGAGGGTGGATTTGCGGAATTATTCACGGCCCATTTGTTGATTTTCATATGGGCTTGGAAGAGCGGCCGTGCAGTGTGGGCCGGTAGTGCAAACGTCTCATTTTCTTAGAATTTCTCCTCTCTCTTTTTTTTTTTAGCTTAGGTCTTCTTTAATGTTTACAAACTCAGTTCAATTTATACATGATTCAGGGCAAATACATGTCCTATGTTCAAAATTCCAAATTAGGCTTAGACCTGTGACTGTTGGTTGGCATGTCTCTTGCCGTATACCTTACCAGTTGATTGATCAATGTAGCACATCATGACATGGAGCTACCACAATTCTCAGGTACAAAGAAACATGGAGTAGACTAGCAATGTCCCACTGAATTCCAACGATAAATTCGATCTCAGCAAACAAAACAAAGGACAGACCCCGGGTATCAAGCATATACACGGAATAAGATGATGAACTCTACACTTTCTGAAGCGACAGCCAAACATTTCATCAGAACAGAGTGATTAACAAGTACCACCTCTATATTTTAATGTATGACGCCGTTGACCTTTTGTCCAACGTTTGACCATTCGTCTTATTCAAAAAATTTATGTAATTATCATTTATTTTATTGTGACTTGATTTATCATCAAATGTTATTTAAGCATGACATAAACATTTTCATATTTTCACAAAAAAAATAAAACGAATAGTCAAACATTGCTAAAAAGTCAACGGCGTTATACATTAAAATACGGAGGGAGTACTAACATTATTTAAGCATCATCCATCAGCCTATCTACATGTAATATGTCCATATAGGATACTTCAAAATACATCAACAGCCGCATGCCACACAGTACGACGGATTACATTCAGATTACGTAGCAACATCAGCAGGGAAGAACCATGCAGGATCCCCCCGGCCTGTAGGATGCAGCCTCGGCGCTGTGGCATCCTGCAACAACGGCGTGATCACCCCGTTTCTCATGTTGTAGACGCCAGAGTCACAAAGAGGATCACCAGCATAAGGCCTCCAATAATCACACATGAAGTAGATGCAATCCTCCTGAGGTACACCACATTCTGCAGCAGGGAGAGACTAGGAACAATGTGTGCCGACAAATAGTGCTCGACCCCCCAAAGATGTAACCCTTCTCCACATGCGAGAGCCGGTGGTCAAGTCCGCTTCAAAGACCTTGAATGAAAGAGTACGCGAATGTTTGAAGGAGTTGGGCTCTGCAAGAGGGAGCACAATGCCAACATACCGTGTCACCATCAACAGGCCACCACCAGACTCAACTAGATAGTACCTCCGCATAATGAGATAATCTTCTGGAAAGGATTGGGGTTCAGTCGTCGAATCATCCTGGGAGTCAATTATGCATTCAATGGATGAGATCTTTGGGTTACCTATGTGGCTCTCATCAATCTCGAGGATGAAGAGTTTATTGAAATTATTTAACACATATAGCTTCCCATCCAAGAAGGTGAAATCCTGCATGCCCTCCATTGTAGAACCCTCGACTCTGAATGACTCAGTGGCAACTGGAGGCTGGCATATGCACAATGCCTTTTGATGAGAACGATTCATGATCAGTGCAACAACGAGGGAAGTTGGAGAAAAGTCCAGGGGAGAGGGCACTGCCAACTTATAAAAGAGAGGAAACTTGGGCGCAGCGTACCATAGATGATGACACCAAATGGTATCAAGTTTAGGAAGCTGCAATGTGGCCTTAGAGAACAGGTTCATAAGCGAGAACCCACCATCGTCGTGGCTAAGGAAGAGCCAGTTGTCAATGGAGCAATGGCAGGAAGCATCATCTGGTAAAGGCATGCAGTGAATTTCACCATCTGAAATGCTAAGGAAGGTCCCGTTGAGGAGAGTGAGCCAAGGGAGCGGAGGGGGAAGGGGCTGCAGCCGAGCATTGGAGCGCCATGGGCGACAAACTGCTCTTAGTCGAACACGGTCAGCTAAGGAGGGAAGGCGTGTGAGGACAAGACCCAGGAGCTCTGGCTGGAGGTCTGCCCAGGATGAAGACTGGACAGCTGCCATCATGCAAGACTTGAAATCTAACAAGAAAATACAAAGAGTTCAGAATTTAACAAACTACTCTGCACTTAAAATTACTAAGCACTTACACTATTTACACTATTTCTGTTTTTTTTTTTTTGCGGGGTACACTATTTCTGTGTTTGATGAGGCTAGAACAGAAAGGATGATTCTTTCAAGTAATCAGTATCATCAACAGCACTTCTAAAACTATCATCAATAGCAGCAGCATCATTAAATCCTGGCGCATTCCCATTTTCCTTTCATTAGGGAAAGGGGCTTCTTGTTCCACAGGAAAAGAATGAAAGCATATCATTTCATTCTTTCATACACTGGCGGTTTTTTTTTTTTTTGAATTTGAAGTACTTAGCACACTAAAATGTGTTCTTTGTAGTGGGGTAGTGAATGGAATGCTAAGACCTGTATACAGATGCATTGTGGATGCACATATGGACCAATGCATTAAAATTTCTAGTCTTAAATCTGACACGTTTCCCCGCAAAATAAATAAATAAATAAATAATCTGACACGTTCCATACCAGAACACTAGAACAGATCAGTTAAAAACAAGCACGAATTCGGAGAGAAACCTGTAGCAATCTGCTCAGCTAGGGGAAGGGCTGGAGGAGATTGAACATGCAGAAAACCACAGAACCACTCCTCGCACAGACTAGCGGCGGCCCCCCGTACCCACCACCCAGCTGCGGTGGGGAGAACTGCCGCCGGTAGCCGGGGAGAGAACGCCGCAGCGGAGCGAGGTAGACGACCGCCGGCGAGGATGAGGAGGGTGTCAGCTCATCGAGGGTTCGCCGTCCTCGGTGATGCACCTCGGTGCAGGGGGGTTTTGGCCAAGTTGGGCCGCGGCCCACGAGTCGATGGAATCTAGAAATTTTACCCCTAGTTTTCTCGTAAGCTAGTGAAGGCTCCTTTAAAATGGAGAAAATTTTACATTTTTACATGAAATGAATTCAATTCTTATAAAATTGCACCAAAATTTCTCCATTTCAAAGGTCCAAAACTTAGGATGTGTTCACCAGTTGGAGTTGGGAACACTTCCCCATTGCACGCAAAACGAAACAACGAAATCAAGTATTAGCTAAAAAAATGAAAATGGAATAATATGATTTTTGAAAGCAACTTTTCTATAGATTTTTCTTTTTGTAAAAACACACCGTTTAACAGCTGGAAAAATGTACACACGAAAAAAAACAAGAAAGGGGAAGTTGGGAAAATAGACTAAAGAACACAGTCTTAGCCATTAGGGCTGCAAGGCCGTGGACATCACCGTTTAGTCGCTATCTGGCGCAACAACGATTCATCAACTAATACCACCTGGAGTAGCTCGAATTACATAGAAAGCGGACATTGCAATAATTTACTGAAAAGGATTGATCGAGACTCTTAATTAGTTCCATGACTATAAAACGCCAGAATTCGAAATGTATCCTTTTTCCAGCTCTAACCTCTAGTTTGGTTGATCAGTGACTCAGTATGACCACACTATATGAGTTCTTGTGACTTGTAACATGCACATCCGTTGCCTTAAAAAAATGCATTTCTGTAGTAATTGTCAATCTCAGGAAAACATAAGAAAGGATGGATAAGTCAAGTATAAAATGAGAAACATGAACTCAATGCTTTCTGAATCCAGAGCAAATCATTCTAGCATAAGAGTAGACATGACAAGTAGCAAAATATTAAGCAACATCCGCCGGTTTACATGTTGCAAGTGCAATGAGAAAACCCAAATCAAACAGTCAACAGAGAGTGCCATGAAATGGGGCTGATTACATTTACATAGCACCATCTGCAGGGAAGAACCATGTCGGATGCCCCTCGCCTGTAGGATGCAGTCGCGGCGCTGTGTTCTCCTGCAACAACGGCGTGATCACCCCGCTTCTCATGTTGTAGATGCCAGCGTCGCAAAGAGGATCTTCATCAGATCGGAAGTAGTCATCACACATGAAGTAGATGCAGTCCTCCTGAGCTCCAACATATTCAGCAGCAGAGAGAGACTTGGAGTAATGTCTGCCAACGAAGAGTGCTTGGTCTCCCAAAGATTCCACCCTTCTCCACATACGAGAGCCGGTGTTCAAGTCTGCCTCATAGACCTCAAATGAAAAGGTAAGTGAATCTTTGAAGATATCATCATCATCTTCCGGAGGGAATGGGACACCAACAAGTCGAATCACGTTCAACAGTCTGCCACCAGATGCAACTAGATATGGCCATGTCACACAGATATGGTTCTCAGGACAAGGTTGAGAATGGGATTCAGTTGGAAAATCTTCCACTATGCATTCTACATGTGGAACCTTTGGCTTTTCTATATGTACCTCACTCATCTCAACGGTGAAGAGCTTCCCACAACTAAGTGCATACAGCTTTCCACCACAGAATGCGATATCATAGAAGTTGTTCTTGATTGGACGATCATGAAATCTGAATGAGTCAGTAGAAATTGATCGATGAACAATACAAACTACACTGTGACGAAGAGGGTCATTCATCAGCACGGCAACAAGGGAATCTGATGATAAGTCCAGGGGCAAGGGCACTGCCAACTTATAGAAAAGTCGAGTACATGCATTGTACGCATTTCCCCTCTCATGATGCCAAATGCGGGCTAGCTTAGGAAGCTGTAGTGTAGCCTTGGAGAAAGGGTTCATCAGTGAGCACCCATCGTCACTATCCGTGAGGAAGAGCCAGTTATCAATAGAGCCATAGCAAGAAGCATCATCTGGTAAAGGCATGCGGTGAATTTCACCATCTGAGATGCTGAGGAAGGTCCCGTCGAGGAGATTGAGCCAAGGGAATGGAGGGGGGAGGGTCAGCAGCTGAGCATTGGAGCGCCATGGGCGACACACTGCTCTTAGTCGAACACGATCAGCTAAGGAGGGAAGGCGCCTGAGGACAAGGCCCAGGATATCCATCTGGAGATCTGCCCAAGATGAAGACTGGGTGGCTGCCATCATGCAAGACTTCGAAACTAACCCAACCAAAAAAGACAAAGGGTTCAGAATTTTACAAAAAAAAAAGGACACTAAACATTACAACACCACTTCACCAGGTAGTGTCATACTATTTAACATGGCAAAAGGAATTGTACTTAGTCATTTGCTAAAAAAAAACTCAAGGTGCATGACTAAATAAAATGGATGACCTGACATCATGCAAGACTGCAAGTCTAACAAGAAGTGACAAGGTGTTCAGATTCTGATTAGGTAAAAACTGACATCATGTATGCAAAGAGCACTGTATACTTTTTTTCACAAGGCAAATGCAACTCAACTAAGCTTTTGTCGAAATCTCAAGGTAAATGAGTAAACATAAACAATGATTCTTTCAACTAACTATTATCATCAGCAGCAACCTAAACGGGTAATGACGTACTCCCTCCGTCCCAAAAAAAAGGCAAACCCTGGGTTTCCGTGTCCAATTTTGACTGTCTGTCTTATATGAAATTTTTTTATAATTCGTATTTTCATTATTGTTAGATGATAAAACATGATTAATATTTTATGTGTGACTTGTCTTTTTAATTTTTTTCATAATTTTTTCAAATAAGACGAACGGTCAAACGAGTTGGACATGGAAACCAGGGTTTGTCTTTTTGGGACGGAGGGAGTAGTGAATTAGACGATGCACTGATGGTATACTAAGTCCAATATTCAGAAACGATGCGCACTATATGATTTCATATGACAAAAACACTGAAACAAGGGGATATGCTCATGATCATCGGTACCGCGCATTAAAAAAAATCCGTGGTTCTCTTACACATCAAATGCTCCATGCCATCTTAGATCAACCAAAAGCGAACACTAATTTGGCTAGGTTAAGGTATGAACTAAGCACCAATCCGGTCCCTTCCGGAGAGGAAAGTGTAGCAACCGCTCGAGTAAAGGGGTGTACCTGCGGGGCTTACTCGTGATCGCCTACTTGCCGCCGGTCGCCGAGAGCTGGAGGAGATGGGACTAGTAGGGGGTAGCGCGCGGCGGAGAAGAGGAAGCGGCGCGGAGTAGCAGCCTCCGAAGTAGGCGGGGGCGAGGCAGATCTCCGGGGAGGGGGATGAGGAGGAGGAGCGCGTCAGTTCGCTGGGGATTCGCCGCCTCCGGCGAGGGGCATCGCCGGCGAGCGGTTCAGGAGGCGGAGCGAGTGGTCGAATTGGGAATTGAGGTTTCGTGTTTTTTTTAAATAAAAAATTGATGGGAAGGTTTTGGGGAATTTGTGAAGCGAGGAGATGAATTTTTTGGGCCATTTGTTGCCACTGCAGGGTGGGCTGGTGCCTGGTGGCACAAGCCACAGCCCACAAGGCCTCCTTTACAGTTTTTTTCTTTTTTGAAAAATTAGGCATCAGTTTTTTTCTTTTCTTTTTTTTGAGAACGCATCGGTTCAGTTGATTCCATGGAGAAAGTGAGCATTGCAATAATTTACTGAGAAAGGCCTTAATTACGGCTCCCTCCATTTTTTCAATAAATAACGCTTTTGATTTTAGTATAACGTATAACTATTCGTCTTATTTAAAAAGTTATATAAATGTTGTTTGTTTTGTTGTGAATTATTTTGTCATTAACATGCATTGTACTCTAACATATTTACACTAAATTTTTGAATAAGATGAATGATTAAATGTTATTTCAAAATGAATGATTAAATGTTATTCCATGTCTATAAAATGCCAGAATTTTATATGTATCCTTCTTCCAGCTCCAGCCTCCTGTCCGATTGATCACTGTGAATAAGTGACCCCAGCAGATGAGTTCTCGTGACTTGTAATATGCATATCCGTTGCCTTAAAAAGAATACATATAGGTTATTGTTGATCTCAGTAAAACAGATGGTTCAAGTATGAAAATAAAGAGAAATATATCCTGTAATTTCTCACTGACAAATGCTCGATCCTACGGTTTACAATCGACAAGTTCTACAAATTCTGTAAGTTCCACAAAATCCCAGCACAAGTATTTTCTTTCTATTTGTCCGTCATACATAAATGCTTATATTTCGGAATAGGGAGCAGGTGTTTTGGAACAGCAAGCCTTGATGCTCCTATTTTTCTTTCGAATCATATACACGTTGCTGATGTGAAAAGGTAAAAAAGAAAAAGTAGTAAAACTGCAACCATTGTACTGCAATCATTTTAGCAACAAACTGCATCTCAGCATTGGAGCGCCATGGGCGGCAGACTGCTCTTAATCGAACACGGTCAGCGTGCGAAGGGAGGCGCCTGAGGACAAGACCAAGTAGTTCTGGCTGGAAATCTGCCCAACTTGAGGACTGTTGTTTAGATACCATAATCTAAGAAGAAAATGCATCGAAGTCAGAGTTTACCAAAGTAAATCATCATAGTAAATTGCACATGTTTCTTCCATGTTTAGAAAAAAAAAATGGTGCTTATTGTTGTCTACACAGTACCAACATTAATCAGCATCTCTTGAGAACAGAAGTGCGCTTAGCAGAAGGGTTGGTCCTTTCCGCGCTAATAATAACTATGTGATGGAAGAATTAGCATAGTAAGTGACTATATGATCTGTTAAACCTATCAGCCTATTTATTTTTTTCGACAAAATTATAAACAAGGGCATCTTTCTCATCAATACTAGGTGCCACAGTGGAAAATGTTACGATCTCCGTCCTAAAATATAATAATCTAGAATCTAATGGTTCTGGTATTACGAATCTAGACAGGAACCATCCGATCCTAGGGAGTAGTAGATTCAGGGAAATTGAACTCCAGCACTAAGATCAAATCAGCTACAAAGGGCAACAGAATCTGGCATTTGGAGTATCGATTTGTCGAAATAAAATTAGGGCTTAGTGTAAGGGAGCTCACCTGCTTAGTGGTTAGGACCTGATGAACGGTCGGTGAGAGGGGACGAAGAGCAGGGAACCAACCAAGAACCAACTCCGTCGCCGGAGATCGACTAGTAGCAGCAGACGCTCAGTACGTACGGCCGTGGAACT
Organism: Oryza sativa Japonica Group; assembly: GCF_034140825.1. Classification (NCBI taxonomy): domain Eukaryota; kingdom Viridiplantae; phylum Streptophyta; class Magnoliopsida; order Poales; family Poaceae; genus Oryza; species Oryza sativa. The sequence continues at coordinate 2,685,582 of NC_089040.1, read as the reverse complement.
CGTCGCCGGAGATCGACTAGCCGGCAACAGCCGCTCGTGTCCAGGCAGTGCGCCGTGCGCGGTGGCTTTCTCCAAAGTAGGTAGCCCGGGGAGGAGAGGGTTGAGGGACGGCGTCCGCGCGCCTTGGTGCGCTCCGGCAGGGCTCCCTCGCCGTCGCCGGCGAGCGCGCGATCGTGTCGCGGCCTCTTGGTGGGAACAGCGAAGAGCAGGGGAAAAAGATGGCGTACGACCCTAGCATAGATTGGTTTTGATTTGTGTTTAAAAAAAATAAATTTCGTAAAACCCACCTATTATATGCTAAAGTAGTAGTACAAGTAGAGGGCACTTGATATAGATTTAAAAAAAATGGATAAATGCGTAAAACCACGCTATTGATTATTATCCACATTTTCTGCAGCATATTAGAGCAAGTTTAATAGTATAGCCAACTACTAGCTCTAATTCATCTATAGCCAATCTAATATCTCATTCATACAATAGTTACATACTACACTATTAATACATGGCCCCACCTTTCATACACACACCGCGTCTTGGAGTCCGTGCTATAGCTGGCTATAAATCTGTAGCCCGCTGCCCTTCTCTCTCCTTATTTATCTTCTTAAAATATATTTGTAGCTGGCTTATAGCCTGCTATTGTACCTACTCTTATAGCCTTAGATATTATAGCTATTAGTTTTTACAAAACCATGCTATTGATTATTTTGATTTTAATCTATCATACTTCTAAGTTCTATAATAACATTAAATTTATGAGTTTTTTTATCCATCATTTAACTGATACGTTTGTCAGAGTTATGGATAACACATATCTAATAGTAGTTAACTAAATCTCGGCAGGACCCACCACATATCATGTCTTATACGGAAACAACCTTCGGATATAGAAGGAGTTCCGCATAAGGAATGATAATAGAGTTCTACATGGAAACGACAAGTACTACTCAGATTGTATCCATATTAGTTTTCCTAGTTCTACTTGGATAAGGGGACACCTATGGGTATAAACATAAGACCCCTAGGAGGAGAGGGGGGACGGAACAATAGATCAAGACACAAAATCAACATACAAGCCAACATACGCCAAGACAAGACGCCGGATATCGAATTCAGAGATAAGCATAGCTAGTCCCCTACGGTGTCTACAGATTCTGTCAGGAGAGACATAGCGCCGTCTGTGATCTCGCCGGGCACGGATTCGAAGAGGAAGACTACCCTATTGTCGACTACGTGATGATACTTCAGACCACCAAGTCGATAACAGATAGATATGCTACCCCAAATATTGTATTGGTGTAATTATGGTGAATAAGAGCAACGACCGGCTTCGGCCAACGGGAGTAGGATTATTACCTGACAATTTAGGGACCCGAACCTGTATAAAAATCCTCGTCCCCATCTGTTTTACCTCAGTCTCGCATATACCCTGATACCAACAATCCCCATACTATGCAAATACCGGAATCGCGACATCAAACGTCGACAACGTTTATGTAAGCATTTTTTTAAAAAAGTTCTGAACTTCTGATATACGAATATATCAAATTGGTTAATGGTGTGGTTTATGAAACTTTAGGATCGTAATACCTGGGTTATATACCACGTGTCAAAATTCATATAGTTTTGTGCAACTTGAAAAAAAAATATGTGTGGCTTTATGTAATATACTTAAAAAGGTTACATTGTATCTCGTTAAAAAAAGGGTTGTTAGGAATAATATTTGAAAAAATTTAGTAAGAGATCCTTTGTTCTCAAAATGTACATATTATTTACAAATTTGAGTCTAAAAATATTTTGAGTTCAGGCTTCTAGCAGTAGTAAGGAGCACTCATTACTGAACTATTTGAAGCATACAAAGGATACCATTAATAAAAATGAAAACTAAGGTTAATAGTCGTTGTGTGAGTGTCGGGGTTTACCCCTGTCACGCCCCGAACTAGTACCGACCGGAACTAGCCCGTGACGCTCCAAATTAACCTGTTAATTGATACCAGTCCCAGGAAACAGTGCTGGTATCACAGGAAGACAGATTATCACAACAACAGAGGTCTCTTTATTATAGAGTAGAGGTACAGTCATGTTGGGCTGCGGACAGACCCCGAGCTCACAACTACATTATAAAAGAAAAACGGAAGCCAAGACTAGGACCAAACATCACAGGCGCGACTTGGGAACTAGGTCGAAACCCTAAAACTCATCGTAGCCGGCTTGCTCCTGGAAGAACTCCTCATCAACAGGATCCGCTTCATCTTCTTCAGCAATGGGGGGGATTATTTATATAGAACAAGGGTGAGTACGGGAGTACTCAGCAAGCCATGGGAAATAAGTGTTTAATGCAGGCTTCAAGGAAAGGTTGTTGTTTTTGCAATTGATTTTATTTGAACTCTTTTCTAAAAACAACTAAGTGAGTGCTTCTCAAACGACGCGGATAAGACAGTGCGTCTCGTCCGGTCGGAGTATGTGTAATGTATCAGTCTTTAGAATTGATTCAAGGTTGGCACCCGGCCAACAGCTTTTCAAACGGCCACTAGGGCCAACAACTTTCAAACGGCCACCCGGGCCTAGCTGATCCCATCAGCTGCAGATTTTTCAATCATCGAACCCCTTTACACAACAGCAATTTCACAAGCAGTAGTCAAACAAAACTACGCTAGGAATCACCTCACATCCGCCCATGACCGTGGGCACGGCTGTTCGAACAGTTTGTTAACCTCTGCAGAGGGGGTACACTTTACCCACACGACATTACTAACCCGGATCACCCAGCCCGTGGGGATCAGCCACGTCGGGAGACCTCCAAGCTTTCATGACAAGGCATTTCGAAAGCCGACACAGGTTTACCATATGCCGACGAGAGGGGTCCCAGACCAACAACAGGTTAGGTCCCAGACCATACTGTGCCAGGAAGCCCAGGGGTCCTCCCCGACACCACCCCGGCGAATCCACATGTCTCTCGGCATCAAGGCTCCCCTGATAAGCTAGTTACTCAGCCAGGGGTGTCCCATTCCATCCATGTGGTCGTACTTGTCTTATGTTTGAATGAAATTCCAAGGAAACGGTCCTTAAGTGCGAGAGCGGGAAACCGTACACCCGGTACGTTCCCCGGTCCGCGGTTTTGGAAATTCATTTAGTTCGCAAGCACCGACCCAGGTGTCGGGTTTTCCAAGTCTTTTGTAAAACCCAAGTTTTACCCAAGAAGTTTTTCAGATTTTAAGTTTGAAGGCGTCCGTCGATACTCGCACAGGGTGCACGAATATCGAGACGCAACTAGATGGTTACAAGGGGACACGATATAACAATTATCAAAGGAAGGATCAAATGCAACAAATTAGGTAGGTCCGCTAATCTGCATTGCAGACGGGACAACAGATTAAGTGCGATCCTATCAATGCATAATATTTTTCAAGCAACATAATTAAATTTCAAATATAGGCTCAAGATGTTCAAAGGTGGCTTGCCTTGCTCGAGATCTGGAGCTTGATCCTCGAAATCCTCGCGATCTGCCTTGCTCGAGATCTGGGTCTTCGGGCTCCGAAACTACACGCGAAACGGGACAACTCAACAAACGGCGAAAATAAAGCCCTATTAATGACCTCTAAGCGTGCCATTAGATAGATCTCGAGATTTGAGGAATTTTGGAAGTTGAACGGAGTCAAACGGATTTACGGTTGGGAAGATATTGAATTTCTAAGATTATTGGATTTTTAGTCTAAAGGAAAAGGATTTAATTAAATCCTTTTTGGAAAAGAAAAGAAAAGAGGGAGGGAATATAGACTTTTCCTCGGCGGCTAGGGCGCGGCTCGAGAGAATTGGGGCGGTCCGGCCGAGCTAAATGGGCCGGCCGGCCCAAGGCGGCCTAGGGCGCACGCGCGCGGGAGGGAGGAGAGAGAGAGCCGGTGGACCGGGCTCACCACGCGTGGTCCCGGGTGGGACCCGCTTGTCGGTGACTCGGTTCACCGTGCGGAGCGAGCACGCGGCGCACGCGCGCGGCCGGGGCTGGGACGCGGTGCACGCGCGCGGTTCGCGGTGGAATGGATGCGGCGGGCCCACGCGCAGCCTCACGGCTCGCGGTGGAACGCGCGCACGGGAGGGGCTGACCGGGGTCGGCCCGACCCGATCTCGGCCGAGCTGGTGCCGACGTGGCGCCTACGTGGCGCCTACGCGGGCTGGCGGGAGGAAGACGAAGGCGCCGGCCGCGAATGGACGGCGGGCGGCGGCGGTTTCTCCGGGACGCCTTGCGACGATGAGGGGCGACGGGGCGTACACCGGGATGACGAGGGAGAATGAGAGGGAGCGAGCGAACGTCTTGGATTCGCCGGAGGGTGTCCGTCGGCGGCGGATTGCGGCGGCGGCACCCGGCGGAGAGAAAAGGGAGAAACGGCGACGAGGTCACGAGGGGCCAATTCCCGGCGGTGAGAGCATCTACGCGGCTACGGGAATCTGTTGCTAGCGTCGGATTGGGCGGAGCTACGTCGAGCGAGGCTGGCGACGAGCGGGTGCTACGGAGCACGGGCGGCGACGGCGGCGAGCACATGGCGAGCGGCGGCAACGGTTGGGGCGGCGCCGGCTAGCTACGGGGAGGCTACACAAGCTACTACCGAAAACTAAGGGGGGAGATGGAGCGAGGAGGAAGAACGGAGGGAGGCACTACCGTGCGGGCGGGGCGCAGTGACGAGAGGCCGACGGCGCGGGAGTAATCTCTCCGGCCTCGGGCCGGGGAAGAGGAGGAAGACGAGCGCCCGGAGTCCTCTTCCGCGTCCACGAACGCACCGGTTCTCCCGGCGCTTGGCGATGAACGGCGGAGGCAAGACAGAGCTCGGAAGGCGGCGACAACAATGGAGTGGAGGCGATGGGAGGAGAAGAGAGGGAGGGCGCCTGGGCTTTAAAGGGCGGCAATGTCGGTTTGGAAACCGACTTTGGGCGGTCAAGGCGCGAGCTGGCGCTCCGGCTAGCGGCCAAATCGGCGACAGGGCGGAGGGAGGATGACGCCGGCGGGAGGAAAAGGGGAAAAGGAGGGAGAGAAAGGGGGCTCGCCCCTTGCCTCTTTGGGAAAAGGAGGAGGGGAACAGGGGCGACGCGGCAGAGGGAGGAGGGGCTCTGCCTCCGTCCCTTGGCGGCTTGCGCTCGGAGTGGCGGGGCCGAGGCAATGACGACGGCGATGACTGCGGGGCGGTGTGGAGCGGAACGGCGACACGGGCGACAGGCGCGGGCAGGCGCTGACGACGGCGGCGACCAGGCGGTCGGCCACCACGGCACGCGCGCGCGGCTTGCAACGGGAGGCGCGGCGGATTGAGCGGCGCGGCTCGGGCACGCGCGCTGGCTGCGGGGCCGAGCGGCTGCGCGGTTGCAGGCGGCAGGGCAGCGGGACCGGGCGGCGCAGACGCGGCGCGGGCGACGACCACGCGGGCGCGCGCGCGAACGATGCGCGGGGAGCGGCAGCGAGGGAGCGGAAAGGAGGGCTCGGCTCGGCGCGGGCGGCTCACGCGCACGCGCGCGGGCAGAGCGGAGGGGGAGGGGCGCTCGGCGCAGCCCTCGCGCACGCGCGCGCAGCGCGCGGGCGGAGCGGAGGGGGAGGGAGAGAGAGGGAGCGCCGGGGAAGGGAGGGGGAGATGGGCCGAGAGGGATTCGGCCCATCGACCCCGGGGGAGGCAAAATAGACTTTTGCGGAGGAATTTGATTTGGAAGGATTTGGATTCGGGATTGAACTCGACGATAGATCGGGGATTTGAGATCTGGGATGGCACGGACACTAGACAACAAGCAAAGAAACAATTTCGCAAATAGAGTTTTTATGAGATAATTTTCCCGCTAGGCGCCACGACGGAACAGGCGCTACAACCCCTCGTCGGCAAGTGGTTCACCCTTTAAATGTTTTGAGCTACAGTTGATAAATCGCAGAAAAAATAAATGAAGCAATCAAGAACAATTTATGAATCCTCTAAATAAATTTTGCTAAAAAATCAAGATTGGCAAGTAGGAAAAAACAAGGGTTTGTTGTGAATATGGAATGGGAGAGTTGGTCTAGACAGTTGGATCAGAAGAATAATTGACTGAGATCCATAGCGAGTTCTCTTGCAAAAGATCAACCTCATCTTTTCACTTATCTTGGGACGGAGGGTGGTACAGTACACACTGGTCACCTTAAAGAAAATGCACATCAGTAATAATTGTTGATCACATGAAAACATAAGAAAGGATTGGACAGGTAAAGTACAGGTTGTAATATGAATTCAATACTACTTTGTCCTAAAAAAAACAATCCTAGCTACGACCCTGAACAAGCATTTGTCCAGATTCGTAGTTAAGATTATGTTTTTTATAGGACGGAGGGGCTACTGCTGAAGCCAGAACCAACCATTCAATCAGGACGCAACAAGTAACAAAACATTAATCATCATCCACCAGTTTACATGTTGCATGTGCATATGAGAGAAACCCACAAAGAGGGCCATGCAGAGGGGCTGATTATATAGCACCATCTGCAGGGAAGAACCATCTCGGATGTCGCCACTGGTAGTAGACGCCAGAGTGACGATTACCACTTACCAAACGCACCAACGGCGTTATCATCTCGTTTCTCATGTTGTAGATGCCAGAGTCGCCAAGAGGATTTGCAGAATAAGGCCGGTTGTAGTCAGATATGAAGTAGATGCAGTCCTCCTGAGCTCCACATTCCACAGCAGGGACAGACTTGGAGCCATGTGTGCCAACAAAGAGAGCTTGGCCTCCCAAAGATTCTACCCTTCTCCACATGCGAGAGCCATTGCTCAAATCTGCCTCATATACCACAAATGAAAGAGTACGCGGATCTTCAAGGACATCATCATGTGACAGAGGGAATGGGTAACCGAAAAGCCGAATCACCTGCAACAATCTTCCACCAGATTCAACTAGATATCGCCACAGCATCCGGGGATGACTCTCACGACAAGGTTGGAAATGGGATTCGGTTACCGGTTCTTCTGCCAAGTCAACCATGGAATTAATGCATGAAACCTCTGGTTTTCCTTCATGGCCCTCACTGATCTCAAGGATGTAGAGCTTCCCAGAAGCACTCAGTGCATACAGCTCCCACCACAGAAGGCGATATCATAGGTCTTGTTCTCGAGTGAAAAATCATGAGATATGAATGAATCAGTAGCAATGGGTTGATAGCAAATACAAGCGGCGCTCACATGAAGGGGGTCATTGATCAGCACAGCGACAAGGGGAACTGGTGATGAGTCCAAGGGCAAGGGAACTGCAAACTTATAGGAAAGTAGAGTATATTCGTTGCAGAGAAGTATACCAGATCCACGGTAGGCACGTTCCATCTTATCATGCCAAATGCTGGCTAGCTTAGGAAGATGTAATGTAACCTTGGAGAAAAGGTTCATCAGTGAGCACCCACCATTACTATCCCTGAGGAAGAGCCAGTTGTCAATGGAGCCATGGCAAGAGGCATCATTTGGTAAAGGCATGCGGTGAATTTTACCATCAGAGATGCTGAGGAAGGTCCCATGGAGGAGAGTGAGCCAAGGGAGTGGAGGGGAACGGGCTGCAACCGAGCATTGGAGCGCCATGGGCGACAGACTGCTCTTAGCCGAACACGATCAGCTAAGGAGGGAAGGCGTCCGAGGACAAGACCCAGGAGCTCTGGCTGGAGGTCTGCCCAGGATGAAGAATGGGTAGCTTCCATCACGCAAGACTTGAAATCTGACCTTCCAAAAATGGAAAAAAGAAGGGTTCAGAGGTTTACAAGAAAAAGAAAGACACTAAGCGTTGCACTACTTATACTTGCGATACTTGGTAATAGCATCAGAAGATAGTGACATGTACTAATATTTAACAAGGCACACTAAACTGTACTAGTCATTTGCTAAACAAACTCAAGGTCCATAACTAAATAAAAAGGCTGACCTCACCTGACTGACATCTTGCAAGACTGCAAGTCTAACACGACGAGACAAAGGTTTCGGATTATGATTAAGCAAGCACTATTTAAAACTATGTATTCTGGTCACACTTGACAAGAACATCACCAGAAAGCAGTATCTAACTTTTTTCACAAATCAAAAGGTAAATGCATCTGCACTTACTCCTTTACCCAAATCTCAAGGTAGATGAGTAAACATAAATAATGTTTTTTTTATTTTTGCAACTAACTAGTATCATCAGAAACATACTAGTGGGTGATGACGTAGTGAACTAGATACGGACTGATAGTATACTAAATCCAATATTAAAAAATGATATCCACCTATATGATTTCGTAGCAGGAAACGCTAAAACAAGGGGAACGTGCACATCGGCACTACACATTGAAAATATGTACTTCTCTTAGATCTTACATGCTCCTCCATACCAGTTTAGATCAAGCAAAAAAAATTTGGTCCAAAAACATTTATAAACACATCCAAATATCCAATGGGTAAATAGTGGTATATCTCCAAATGTGAATAGTAATGGTATTTTTTTCAAAACCAATAAATTTATAATGACAAGGATCCAATTAACCCTTTTCTGGGGGGTTCAACCAAGTTGTAGAGAAAGACATTTTCTCATCGACATTAGGTGCCGCAATTCAAAATGTTTGTGGATTTAGGCCAAATGATCTCCGACAGAAAGCCGGCAGCTAATATCAAATCAGCAACGAAGGGCACATGAATGTGGGCCATCTAGAGCATCGATTCGTTGAACGAAATTAGGGCTAGTGCAGAGGAGCTCACCTGCTTAGAGGCGATGACCTGATGAACGGTCGGTGAGAGGGGGAGGAAGAGCAGGGAACCGACCACCAACTCGTCGCCGGCGGGAGATCGAGCAGCAGCAGCCGCTCGTGTCCGGCTGCGGGGAGCACAGGCTGTGCGCGGTTACGACGCGGCGGCGTCCTCTAGAGGAGGCGGCCCGGCGATGAGAGGTATCCGCTCGCTTGGGTGGTCTCCGGCAACGCCGCAACGGCAAGGCTCGCCGTCGCCGGCGAGCAGAGCAGGCGGCGATCGGGAAGTGGAAGATGGCGTGGGAGCCGGAGGAATTGGGGTTTTTGCTTCGATTCTGTGCGGCGTTATTTTTTTTATTTATTTTTTATACCTTTTTGGTCTTTCACCTACTCGCAGTAATGAGCACCCCCTGAAGTAATTAGTGAAGTGCTGCCAGCTACTCCCATGTTTGTTGATTTATTACTAGATTATTATATAATGAATTACTATTTAATTATAAATATATATTAAATAGTTTAATAAATACTGTAAAATAAATGGTTTAAACAATATGATAGTAAAAAAAATGAGAAAACATTTTTTTTAAAAAAAAACATGAAGTAAATAATCGATTTGAACTAGCTATCCAATGAATAATATGAAAAGAACGAGGTCGTAGTATAATTCTCTGCATAATATAAAGGATGAACGTATTAGACTTTATACAATTTAATTTAATAGAATTCCCTGTAAAAAGAAGTGTTGAAATCATCTGAGTATATTAATACGACGAGACAATAAAACTTTCAAACAAAAAAAAATGATAAGTACAGAAACCTTCAAGACCTACTCCCAGTTTATCGAGCTGTGTATAAAATTTAAAACTGTAAAACATCGTCCTATATTGCTGGGCTGATGGCATGCAACACAGCGACAGCCCGAAACACCCTCAACTCCACATCGACACATTTTAGAGCTGTCGCTGCCAAACCACCGAGCAAACATTATTATCATTATTCTCATTTATAATCAAACAGGTCGAGTTTGAAGCCTGTGTTGTTCTTGTCATCGATCTACAATGCAGCCCTCTGCTGGCTGAAAGCCACCGGAATTTATGTGACCAGGTTGATGCCCTCGGCGAGGAGGGAGTCGGCGAGCACCTGGTTCGCCGCCTCCGACGGGTGGACGGCGTCCCAGAACACGTACGTCGTCGCGTTCGGGCAGGTGCCGATCGACTTGGGGTTGCACAGAAGCACCGTCGTCTCCACCGTCCCTGTCCCGCAGCATCCCCTCCTCGCCTCCGTGAATCCTACCACCACCAAAACCATCATCAATGGTGATGAATTTTTAGCAGGGCCGGCCAAGATAGGCCAACCAATCAATGGTGATGAATCACTGAATATGCACAGTTGCAGTTTGCATTGATCATGCAAGATGAGATACAGATTTGCGTATAAGTTTGTTGTTATACCTTGGGATTGAGGAGAGGTGACGAGGTCGTAGAGGGGCGTGTAGATGTCGAACACGGCGATCTTGAGGTCGGAGTAGGTCTTCGAAAGCGAGTCGACGGTGACGTTCATCTTGCCGTTGAAGTTCTGGGCGTCGCTGTTGAGCCTCGAGACGCACCCGCTGCTGCCGTAGCCGAACAGCGTGATCGCCGCCGGTAGGCAGCCCAACGGCGGCAGCGACGTCACGCCGATGCGCCGTGCTCCCATGCTGTACAGTTGCTACAAGAAGCAAAGGTCCCAAAGAAATTTTCACATCATCTCAACAATCCGTGTTCAGAAACTATATCTCTAATTATACTATGAGTCTAGTCTATGACTATCTATGTCGATGAGGAAGCTGGTTAGTTGCTTACTGCCACGGTGTTTTTGAAGATGCCGACGAGGCGGTCGGAGAACTGGTCGGCGGTCTGGGTCTTGTAGAGGAAAGGATTGATGTAGTAATTCTGGACGAAATCGCTGGCACCGGCGCTGATGATGTACAATGAGCCGTTGATGATTGACTGGGCCTGGCTGCTTCCGGCCACGGCTGCCAGCTTAGATTGGTACTCCTTGAAGTACTCCAATTGTTGGGACAAAGGAATAGCATGCTGCATTACACAGTTTTGTCCAAGTTAGTTAAGAGATCATTTACACCGCCACATGGATTTGCAGGTACACCGACGTCCGAAAAATAGCAATGATAGAGTTCATAATTTATGAGGCATGCATGGAGGATGTAACTATGTATTAACACGCAGCTGAAATATTTCAATTCAGAGCTTCTCTTCTCCTTTTCAAGGTTATTGGTGATACTTACATACAGAAGTGCAGTGTGGTCATAGTAGCCAGATCCTGCAGATGCAAAGTTGGCTCCAATCAGAAGGTTCTTCCCTGACGCATCTGGGCTGAGATACGCAGGTGCGTAGCTTTCAAACCCCAACGTCTCGGCTGCAACCACAGGAAGTAGCAGAACAGGATCTCTATTAGAAAATGCAACTGCAACTCACATATACATTGGAAAGTAACAACATTTAGCAAGAGTGAGAATGTGACCAGTGATATCAGTAGCCAGCTTGCCGTTGCAGAACCTCCCCGTGGGTACCTGGTTCTTGAAGTCCCTTCCGTAGGGAGGGAAGTTTGCCTTGATGATGGTTTTGAGGTAGTCATTGTTACCTACGTCCACCGATGAGTCACCGAACGTCATGACGGCCGGCACGAGCGGCTGCGCTTCACCACCATGTGTTCCTAGCAGAAGGAAGAGAGCCAGGAGCAGCAAGCACTTCACCTCCATTGGAGCTATCCTTGGAGTCTTCTTAGGAGTGTGGCTCGAAAGAGAAGCGTGTTCTGGTAAGACAGAACGCTGTGAGCTTGTTTATATAAGTGTGCCTGCAAACATATATACACAAAATGAGATGAAACGCACTAATTCAGTAGTTAATGAAGTTTGTTATGAACCCCATAACTATACTCATGAGACAAGCTGTCCTGATAAGACCAGTAAGCAACTAACTTAATCAGTAGTGGGGCCTAGTTGTCATCCAATGTAGTAGTATAAATCTTCTTTCGGTGCAACCTTTGGTGTAGTGTGTGGCATGACAGTAGCACATTGTTAGTATAGTACCTCATCGTGGCAATGTGCCAAATTCAGTCTCCATGCCCTGCTTTGCATGGTTATCCACATTAATTCTTCCATCTGCAATGGCGACTATTTATTAGATTGATAAGGAAACAAGGGGCAGTTGAGGTGCTATTGAGGCACATCGGCACTAGAAGTGCCAGGAAGAAGGTGTAAACCCCAACAGCTACTAAACAACCACTAATCAGTTATTGCACATGTTGTACTAACACAATATATGCAGTTGGAACTCGAGCATTGGGTCCCAACTGGAAAGATCTTTAACACTGGTTATAACTGACATGGTTTTTGACAATGTAAGAAAAATAAAAGGAGTTGCAAGACTTGACAATAAATATGCAAATCTTTCAAGTGCTGTGTGCCAGCTAGTAAGACTTATCATCATTGAATGCAATGCTGCCACTCGTTTCCTTCAATGCCAGTACTTCCCCACGAAAATAAGTACTCCAAATAAGATACCCCCTCCGTCTCAAATTACATGTTATTTAGATTTATTCTAAGTCAAACATATATATCTTTGATCTCTATTTTTTAAGATATTTATGTGATCTAACAACATGTGAATCATATATTATAAAATTATTTCTCATGGTGAATCTAAAAAAAATATATCTCTTATGATAATAAACTATCTGAGTTTATAATGTGAATTGATGGTTAAAGACTAAAATGTTTGATTTATGACAAATCTAGAATGATAAGTAATTTGGAACAGAAGTTGTACCAGAAACTGAGACAGCTCAGATAAAATATTGTGGGGGAAAGCTAGTAGGAATTCGATGGTCAAAATATTGATAAAAATGTGGCAGTATATATATAGCAATAAAATATTCTTCCAAGATTCTTATGCTTGTGGATTCTTGGGAGGCTGGGACCAAAGATGTATACTACGTACCTTTCATGCTGTTTCTGAACATGGATCAAGAGCATACCTAATATAAAAGGTGGTAGATTTAGACACATAACTGAATTCTGTACATGTCATGCTTTCAAAGGTTATTGTCCATTTCTCTGATTGAGAATTGAAAAATGAAAATAGGCCAGTGTGAGACTGAGAAACACAAACAGTTTAGAGATGGAGCGTATGCTATGAAGTTTGATCATTAGCTAAAAAAAACTTATGCTGTGGTCACTGTTTATTTACGAATACTGCAATGGACATATGATCGCTATTATTTTTATGATAAAAAAAGGGTGAATAGTCAAAGTGGTCATCCAAGTTTCATCTGAGGCTCAGTTTAGTCCTTGATATTTCAATCTATCCATATTAGTCCTTCAAGTTTTCATTTTAGTTCAAACTTATCCTTGAAAACCAACAACTCTCTTCATAAATAACACTTATACCCCTCATCATTCACATATATAAGAGAGAAATTGCATGCTTGAATTTTTTTATAGATAATACATAGTATATTATGTAAAACGAAAAAAAATTATGTACTAGCAAGTGTATACGATAGCAATTGCTTAAGTTTCATGTGCACATGTCGAAATAATGGAAAGTAGATCTGTAATATTGTTTATTCATGTTGGCTTTCTCTTTTCTAGTATATAGATGTATACAAATTAAGGGCAAAAAGGACATTTTCTAATAGAAATATTGACTATAAATAGCCATATGGCATATTAAGTGGACCCAAGGATGATTTCAAGCCAAAACAAATATTTGAAGGATCTATGTGGACAAAATGAAACGTGAAGGACCAAATTGAGCCTTCGCTGAAACTTGAGGGACTAAATTATCTATTCACCCATAAAAAAACTTATAATCTTACACTAAGAAAGGAATATAAGATTTGTTAAAATATGTCAAAAGAAAGCAGAACTCGGAATTAATGCACAAAAAAGAAGTAAACTAGCTATTCATAGGAAAAGAAGAAGTCTGGGGAAAGAAGATAACATTAGGGGCAATAAATAAAGCTACATAACTTAAGATATTTTATTTTCATTCTTAAATGTTCAGCAACCACATGCCATGTAAAAACAATTGGAATATTGTTTAGTGCTTAACAAAGCACAACATTCAATTGAGATGGGTTCTGAAAGTGATGAAAATCTCAGAAAAGAACCTGGACTGTAAAAGTGACTCTCTGAATATTAAGTAGATGGAGTTTCTTTGAAAGGAGGAGGATCATACTTCAAAACAACATATTACAAACACATTTAGATTTGTAATGAATCTTCAGAGAAGCAACGAGCTGCTATGTATCAAATTAACATTTTTTTCAAGATACACTCGCTGTTATGTTAGTATCAAGAATGGACCCAGTGTGACTGATTAATTTGGATGTCTACGAAATATGTTCAAGGTCAGATATGACAACAATTGTACTTACATAGAGAGTGACAAGTACGACTCAAATAACACAAAAAACACACTTTGCCCTACATAATACAGTGTATGTATGCATAGCTTCGATTACCTGATTGTGTAAAAAATAAAATCATAATAGCAAGAGTAAATCAAAAGGTATAATGAAAAACATGAGCATTTAGATTATCACCAGTCAATCGGTACACATAAAGCATGAGGCCATCATAATACCGTGGAAAGGACTACCTTTTCGAACAATGCTAGTAACAACAAAATAGTTGCAAAATTGGGTAACTAGACATTGGCCAAGCTGCTAAAGTCAATTATTCAATTTATTCAAAAGGTTGAATTAACACATTAAGAAGACGAACATACATGTCTGAAACAAATGTCTGCAGATTGGATTGAATAATGAACTTACCATTGCAAGGATATATGGAGAAAGGACAATCCTTGTGTGTTTAGCATCAATACTGACTGCCTACTTCATAAGAATCATTAGTGTTGCAAGTTTAGTAGACATTATGTAGTCATCACAAAAAATACTACGGCAGTATGGTCAGGTAGATTTTAGTCACATTTTACTGTGTTGAAATCATGTAAAAATATTCCCTACAAAAATGAGAGAATGTTGAGGAAATAGTATGTGTGAAAGCTAATAGTGAATGCAAGAACGGTAAAATAAACTAAAGTTATCTTTCTCTCAGAGTTTCGAATGTTTAAAACAGGCCTGCAAAGAGATACCATGGCACAATCACAGGATAACATACTTCGAATTCTACTGTTTCATAATTTCATATAAGAATAAAAACACTAGCTTTGGAAACAATTACAGATAACATATAGAAAAGCTAGAGAGTGATGAGCTGGCATTCCATGATGAACTGAGGAAAGAATTGATTGGACCATGTTGTACTTAGTTCCACCAATTTCAGTTCTAGAAGACTATGGGGTATCAAATGGGTAATAATGTCAAATATACATACCTTACACAAATGCACAAAATCTAAAGAGTGTACTAGCATTCAACGATTACGTTCCTTTGTATCTAATTTACCCAGATTTACATAATAAAGAAACCATTGGCCATAGTTGTCATATATGCTACGCTAAAGAGTTAAGATGTGTAATAAAAATGTGCATGCAACTGAGGTTTATCAGGTAAAGCAGAAACAAATATAAATTCAAGTGGGGTTTTAGTCCTAAATGGAGGAAGAGCATTGATATTAAAGGATAATGATACATTACTGTGTTTATTAGCAGCAAAATTCAGTTGGATGTTATCATCAATGTATTCAGATTTCAGCAGGAAGTCAGAAACAACCTTTTGATTTTTTTTTTGTCACAAACAGTACATATAAATGTTATGATTCAGAAACAGAAATTGGAAAAATATGTTAATCACAGGGTGAATATGATGGTGATGGTTCCGTTTCTTTCATTCATAGCAGCAAAAAAGCACTTGTTCCTATGGCACTGCTTGAAACATGGGAATTTTTCCCGATACCTTGGGAATTAAATTGTTCCGCATAAAAAAGTCTTGTACTCCAAACAGGGTGAAGAGGATGAGTTTCATTAGGACAGAACAGTTATGGGAAACAATGACAGTACAACTAACACAATGAAACAAACAAGAATAAAGGATACCCTTATCATGCAATATTTTAACAGTAAGAGCATTCAGTGGTCCTAGTCATCATTTATATGCTATGGAATTCCAATTGGAAGTACAAGAATACCCCACTCGTGCAGATGCAATTATCAGTTAGATAGAACATCTATATGGTTATTAAAAGACTCTGTCCATGACAAGTCCAAACAGGACTGAGTAACTTCTGATTAGCATCCAAAAGAACAGTCAAAGAAATTTGACATTTAAGACACAGAATATGAAGGATAAACACGAGCATGTGCCTCAGGTTAAGCCTGCAATGTTTTACTGGTTACTGACAAAGTGATAATTGCAGCGGCAGCAGCAGCAGCAAATAGTATACGACCTTCTCCAACACCTAAGTTTTCTCTTAAAGATACTCCACTGAGTAGCCAAGCCACCATCAGCATTCAGATACAGGTTTGCCATGAAACAGCAAGCTGTATCAGTAATTTGTTCTCAGATGTTGATCATTACAAACTCTTTCTGTAAAGTTGGTAAATGTTCCATCCAAAGCCACAGTAATAATGATCAAATTTGCATGTCTTTCGCTGTCGATCTTGATCATCATCCACCACCAAAATTTGTACAATCTTAAAATGGCCCAAGCTCATGTACCCAGTTTAGCAAAAGCAAGCACAAGGCTTCACGCATGTTTCACAGCAGCTTCTGTCGCTGCGATCTCCTCCCATGCCGCGCCCATGGCAGGAATGGTGGTAACATGAGCCCAGTCAGGTCCCAAGGCCGCCCACCACCTTCCTCCTGCCGCACACCACCGGCATCTCCTCCGCAATCCATCCAACCATTGGAGCCAGCATCCATCTCCACCTTCTGATCACCAGCGATTGACTCCGCCTCGCCGTTGCGCGGTGCCGATTGCGCCTTACTAGGTTTGGACGCGGCGGCACCCCTCCCGCAGCCCGGAGGGTACCTCCGCACGGCGGAGGCGCGGCGCACGAGCACCACCTCGGTGGTAGCAGCGGGGACCTCGATTCCGGCCACCAACCCATTCCCCTCGCCGTGATCGGGCCCCTCGGTCGCGACCGCGAGGAGCGGCTGCCTTGCCAGCTTGGGGGATTTCGTCGCCGCGCGCGCCGATGCGTTCGGAGGTGGTCGGAGGAGGTTGGTGGCGGTGGTGGAGGGGCCGGGCTGCCCCGGTGGGTGCGCAGCGCGGTGGTCGCGGCCGCATCCCGGCGGGTAGCGGCGGACGGCGGAGGCGCGGTGGCCGGCGGCGAGCATCGGAGCGTGGGCGGCGGAGGTGGTCGGGCGGAAGGAAGTGCGGACTTAAGTGAAATTTCGAACCGAACGAACGGAGGATTGCAGGAGAAGGAACGTGAAGCTTGTACTGTTTCAATCTCTCTCCTGAAAACGCGGAACCAGTTTTGTGTTTTTATTTTAGGTTAGTTGTAACCATGTCATTACAGATATATCTATTTCAGATAAATATTATTATATAATTAATTTATTTGTAGTTGTTGCACTGAAATTTTATAAAATTAAGATCGCCACTGCCATCATGTTTTTCATCGATCTTCTTCATTCTTCGTCTTCTCCCTACTATCTTCCTATCTTCTTGCATTGCGACGGGGGCAGTAGCATGCGAGCAGCAGTGGCGACGATTGCCGACCTAGGGGCTTGGCTACTTGCTACCCAACAGCGGGACAGGTGGCAGATGACGGTATAGAGAAGGTTAGGGCCGGATCTAGATAGCGACGTGATGGCGATGACCTGGGAACGCGAAGGATGCCACCAGTAGAGGGCAGTCCCATCCCCCCTGTGGTGGTGTTGGGGGTGGTTCCCTCGGGTGAAAGCGCGGTGGTCGAGACGGGTCCCACAGTGTCGGCGACCTCCAGATCTAGGTGGTATTGATGGGAGGCGCAGAGAACGACAGGTGGAGGCGCAAGACACGAAAGGCGTGAAGAACTGGCGTTAACGACGGGGATCCGAGAAAACTATACACTTTATAAATGTGCTTTTTTTTTTCTTTTGAGGAACATTGGTAAATGCATGACAAAAAAATTTCTATATAATTTTGTGCTAATATGCATTTTCCTTGTTTTGTTTAAAAAGTCAAATTTCTACCCGTCCTAAGGTTTTATGCAGTATAATATACTCCCTCCGTCCTAAAATATAACAACTTTTTACTATAAAACTAAAATGCTTATAATTTGGGACGGAGGTAGTAACTTTTAGCGGTATACTGTGCTATAGCATCCCCTTATCTTATGATCATAATATGTTCGGCATGTACCCAATGTAACTTTAAATTAACATTGACAATTACTTAAGGAGTGCACATTAGTCTCCATTAGCGTATGTATTTTTTTCTGGTTCCTATGGGGATCAAATGATGTAGGTGAAAAATGCTTAAAAATCTTATGAATTTATGGTTTCTTCTTATATAAAAAATCTAATAAAATATTCCACTGTTCTCCAGTAAACTAAAGCTGGGCCGTATCCTGTATTCATGTGGGCTTTCTTGCAACAATAAACCCAAATACTCCAGTATAGGTTTCTAACTCTGCGTCGCACGCAGCAAGGGCCGAAGGCCGCATCTTCGCCGTCCCCAACTCCTTCCACCGCGACTTCGCCGCCGTCCACGGTCCGCCCTCGCCGCCGTCGATGGCCGATCCCTACCGCGCTTACGCCCCTCCCTCCTCTCTCGGCCGAGGTACGTGTTTGCTCGCTCACGCCCTCCCCGACCCAGGCCGACCGGGTCTCTTCTGCGTGGTTCCTGTGGGGGCGTTCTTGTGTCGATTGGACGAATCTTCGAATGAATCGGGAGCTCTTGCTGGGTTCCTGTTGTTACTGCTTTGGATTTATAGATTCAGTTCCTGCAAGGCTCAATTTTGGGTGGCTCAGATGGTTTTCTTGTCAGTTTGGTGCGCAATCCGGGTAGTTCAGTGAGTTTTACTTCAGTTGGTGCACACTGCAAAGGAGGGTAATGATTCGCATCGTGTAGCTGAATTAATAGATTTCCATCATGTTGTGAGCTCTAATGTCATTAGGATTCCCGACCAAATTAGCACCACTAGTTTCTGATTGCTCCTGATTCGCAGCTGCTAGGTTGATGTCTTAATGAATGGTTGGATTGAGTATATGCTATAATCTTCTGCGAGAAATTCTGTGTGAATGTTAAGGAATCATTGCGCTGGATATAATCCATCTGGATGCAATGTCTGTGCTTATGTTGAGCTAGACAAATTACAACTTTTTGGCATCAATTATGGCTCGGGGGGTGCCATGATGGGAGGGTTGGGAACTTGTGACTTGTGAATTTGATGTTGTTTAGTTTAAGTGAACAAAAGATTCCTTTTTCCCAGTATTCTAACTGGACATCTTGCTATTTTGAATTTTAATAAAAGGGTAGGACGTATTGATGTAAGATTTCACTGAATTGGGATTTTGTTTTGAGGGATCATGTGGTGTACAATTCACCCACATAAATCTATTGTTGAATTGAACTAGTGTACAAAGAAACTACCTTTGTGGATACAAGACACTTCTTTCCATATATGAGCAGTTAAGAACTTTTGATGATTTGGGGAAGAACGGAATGCATGGTTGTTATGCATAGCCTTGAGGAACACTGGTGTCAACGGCGGACCTTCTTTTGTCGTTGGAGTGGGTTGGATAAATTGTTGATGCATTGTTAAAAGTATATAAGAATATCTGAAAACTATATAGACAGTTTGAACATGGGGAGGTTGAATATAGAAGGGATTGGTTTTCATTTATTTGAACTTGTGTCATGTTTTTCCTTTTGTTTTCCTTTTCTTGTTTGTTCTGAGATTGATAATGACACTTATCATTGCATTGGGAAGTTGAATATAGAAACCTTTTATGTTCATAGCAATTTTATTGTGTTTGCAGATCCGCAGGGTGATTTTCCTAGGCATCCTCCATCCGAGGGCTCTTATTATGCTTCAAGAATGGCTGCTCTCCATGGAACATCAGATATACTTAGACATGATGTAACGACTTTATTTTTAGTGGATTTGATCGCAATATAAAAGTAGCCACCATGTTGTCACACAACACGTTGATTTGATCTACAGGTACCATTACAGCCAAGAGCTTATGGTTTGGATGGTGCAGCAGGAGCAAGTCATCCTGCTTTGGCTGGTCTTGGTGGACTGGCTGCTGGAACTACAGCTCGGGGGCCTAGTCCACTGGAAGACCCAGCTTTAGTAAGGAGAAGTTCTTCTCTAGGAAAAACTGCTAGTATTCCAGATGTTGAGCATCCCAGACCCCTTCTGAACCTTGATGGTCCAAGAGAAGATGAATCCAACATTCTCTTTGTTGATGGTCTCCCTACTGATTGCACAAGGAGAGAAGTGGCCCGTATCCTTCCTACTTAGTGTTCTTATGCTCTGTGTTTATATCTCTTTCTTAGTTTCCTTTCGTGAGCCTTAACTTCCCATGGAAGATTTGTTCCGTCCTTTTGTTGGCTTCAAGGACATCAGACTAGTGCATAAGGAGCCAAGACATGTACGTGCTTTTCCTTTTCAATGCATCAATTTTTTTTTCTTAGTTGAAAAATATGGTTGGACAGTTCTCCTTTTGAATAACTCACAAGTCTATGCGTGTATTTGCATTCACATCTTGGAACTGAGATATGTTAGAAGTACCACATATATTATAGAATGCAATATATGCTTTTCTGTCCTTAACATATATAATTCAGGCAGAGCTGCTTTTTAGCTTAAAAAATATACTGGTATATAGTATATAATGCAATATATGTTTCTAGCCATTACATGAATTAATTTAATCACAAAAGTAGCATATTTAGTTAGACTATTTATGTATTTAAGTGGGTAAGAAATTACATTGACTTCCACATGTACTTTTATTGCCGTCTTTTTTCCACGGGCCAACGTCAGTAGAGCTGTTAACATTTGTCGCCATGTTTTCCCTAGGCATTATCTTATTTCCTGTGGTAATGAACCTACAGTTGTTTATGCTTGTTTTGCATCACAGATCCCCATTCCATTCATCATTTATCTGTTACTGCTGATTCTATTAGTGCTAGTTTGAATTTGGATCAACACTAACTTTTCATACTGCTGCTTGCAGAGTAGTGATAGGGCCTATGTTCTATGCTTTGTGGAGTTCAGTGATGCAAAATGTGCAATAACTGCTATGGAGGCTCTCCAAGGTTATTCCGGTGTCATTGATTTATCGCATTGATATTCTCTTGACAGCTTTTCATATATCCTGGCAGAGTCGGTTTGCTAGTATGGGATTATAATCATGTTACATTACATATAGAATTGAATGGTGTCTTGATAATTGATATGCATGGTATCCATTGGCTTTTTTTCTTTCAGTAGTATTTCACAGTTCACAGTGTCTGTTAGATTCTTGTGACACACTGATACTAACCATATCTTCCTTCAAGAGCTGTAGCTATTTAAACAATAAGGCAGACAGTTCGCTCATATTTCATAGCAAACCTAAGGATAGTAGGAATCAACTTTAAACCTAAGGCTGTAACATGAGCTTTTCTTTGTTGCATAAGCTGAATTTTTCAGATTATTGATTTTGCAGAATACCGCTTCGACGAGAGGAAACCCGACGCCGCTGTTCTTAATATCAAGTTTGCAAGGTTCCCTTTCCGGCCGGCCGCTGCCCCCCATGATGATCGGAGACGCCTTACCTTGCACTGATTAGTTCCTAACTTCCTATCATCCTTAGTTAGCTGTGCCCAACCTGACCTTATCATTGCAACTTGTAAATCTTGTACCATCTCTGTCCCATAATACAAGGGATTTAGCTCAATCCTTTATATTCTGTGATGGAGGTAGTAACAACCTGTTGTCAGTCGAAACTGGCTAGCAGGAATCTTGAACAGCAGCAAAACAAGGAATGTACATTTGTGGGTTCGAAACACCTTCAGATTTTTTGCTGGTGCCAGTTCCAGAAACAATGGGATTTGCTTTTCTGCAGGCTAATTACTAATTTGGAATGGAAGATATTTTAAGGATGTTTTGTAGGAATTGTTCCGATTATCGTCAAAATCCTATAAAATTCCTGCGTTCCAAATGAGCGAGGATCCTTTATCGTAATGTCACTACTGTTACCGTCACTGGTACGTAGGTTTCACCCTTTAACCCCACACGTCAATGAGTGTTATTGTGATAGATAATGTGAACCCGTTCCAAAGGAGCCGTTAACGTCAGCACTGTGTCAATTGCTGTAAGAACGGCATCCTGTCCTTTTGAGCTGTTGACGTGAGACAGGTTTGACGTTCAAGTCTCCGGTCCTGCACAAGAAACCACCAAAATGTGTCAGGCTCGTTCATCTGGCGGCCGATCTCGAATTCTCGATCAACATCGCCGTCGAGTCTGGGCGCTCGTCGACGACGGAGAGGTCAGCGACGACCGTGGAGCGGGGGCGGCGAGAAGCTCCTCCTCCTCCGCCGTCGCTTTCGCCGCTGGAAACTGCCGGCGAGGTCACAGGGGCGATGTGCTCCGCCGTCGCTTTCGCCCGCTGGAAGATGCTTTTGCCCATTTTGCCTGTGGCCGGTGATTGACGCTGTTTCTTACCACGGTGACGCTTCGCGAGTGAGGTCATTCCAATATTCCATCCACAGTTATGTCTTAACACTTGTCAAATAACCAAAATTTCCAGGAAACCAAACAAGTTTTTTTTTCTCTGGAAAACTCTAATTACATATAGATATTATTGCAAAAATAAGAATTTTCGTGTAAAACACTTGCCTGATCGTTTGTCCTATAACTGATAAGCTGTAAAACGAAATATAAAATTATGGCTTATCAGCAATTAAAATATAATTTATGGACAAAAATACACGGTTAAAAGGTTAATATAAAAAAATAAATCATGATAAAAAAATCAAATCAACTTTGTTCATTTCTTCGATCACGCTATAAGCTGGATACAATTTGCCAAATTGTTAACTGAAAAGCACTTATCCAACACATGACATGACATGTTCTTGGCATCTCTTACATTATCCTTTTTTTTCCCACTGTGACAAGTTCTTTTTTTTTTCTTTTGATTTCTAAAGCTGATTTGCCATTCTTGCAATTTGCAAACCACTAGTGCCCCGTGAACACATATATCTGACGCCGTTTTCTGCCGCCAAATTGGATGGCGCAGCCTTTGCAATTTGTCAGGATAGATAGAGAGATTTCACATCACATTCCCTCGTTGCCACGGTAGTGAGCCGTCCTGTAGCCGGTGGCTGCAAAGGCTATTTGGATTCTAGCACTGTGCTGTTCCATCATCAATTTGTGTAAGTGCACTAGCATTACTATTCTCTGCATCCCAATTTACTGCAAACGTAGTTTTCACTGTCTATTGTCAGTTTTGTCACAGTAGATATGGAATTTATGCTGGAATACTAATTTAGACGATTGCGGAAAACGATCAACAAATCATCCTATAGCTATTAAAAATAAAAGCATTCATTTAATTTCCACCATATTTCTCTGTATTTATTAGACTGAACACTACAATTTTAGATGATATATTGCGCCTTAATTTACACAATACTAGGTGAAACATTGCTGTGGGAATTTAGTATGATAACAATAAAAAAATAACGTGTAAGATAGCTAGATAACATCAGATTAAGTAAATTAATGTGGTTTATGATAATTTAAATTTAAATAGTATGTAGAATGGTGATTCAAACTAACAAGTAAGGTGGTATGACTTTATGGAAGAAGAAAAATAGAGAGATAGTTTGGACCGTTGATTAATCATCTAAAGGCTAAAAACAATTGATGTGATATAACTTAATTAGAGGAAAAAAAGGAGAAATATAATTTGGATCATAGATTAATCATTTAAGCACTAACTAAGCGAGGATGAACTATATAAGTATATAGGATATCATAAAACATAATAAAGATATACATTGAAACATTATGTGAATTATGTTGGATGATAATTTAACATGTTTGTATTTGAAAAGCTCTTAAATTATAAAAACTATAAAGATATAGCATGTTTGCACGATGTTTAAATGTGATGATTGTTAGTGGATAATGATGTGGCATCTTGTTAATTAGTGGATGATGATGTGGCATCTTGTTAGTAGATAATGATGTTGCATCTTTGTATATTAAGCTTAAAGAGTTAGTGGAGGATAATTTTATAGTAAGATAAAATTCCATCTGTAACAACTAACGGTCTTAACCTGCCTATGTAAATAATACCCGCCATATTTATCCGTATTTTATTTGACAAAATACTTCAGTACAATTTTAGATTATTTCACCCCCAATATTGGGTGTACAACTGTACATCGCAATAGTGATGGCCCTAGATAGTGTTGCACTATATGTGTGTCTTTCAAGGCATTGACCAAAACACACACGTGCCCAAGCTGCAATTTATCTCACCATTTCAGATTATGAGAATCTTCAATTCTCCTAGACAGCAAAGAAAAAGCATATACAATTTTACATCACCATTTTCAGATTAGGAGAATCTTCAATAGACATCAAAGAAAAAGCATATGCAAATTTTACCTCACAATTTCAGATTAGGAGAATATTCAAAAGACAGCTAATTAGAAAAAAAAAGAGAGTTAAAAAAACCCATAATAAAAAAAGCAAAAGGAGACTAGTACTAGCAAGGCTAGCCAGCCCATGGTGTTCGACTCGTCTCCATTTCGCGTCTCCTCCTCCTCCTCCTCCGGCCATCTCACCCTCCCGGCGAGCAGCGAGCGGGAGGCCTCCGCCACCGCCGCCGCCGCCGCCGCCGTCGCCGCCCGATGGGGAAGCCGGGGAAGCTAGCGCTGCCCTCGCACGAGTCAACCATCGGCAAATTCCTGTGATCTCCCGTTCCCCCCATCTCTCTCTCTCCCGCTTTTCCGTGTCCTCTGCTGCTCGCATCACGCTTGCTGTTGTTGTTGGATGTGTGTTGCTTGTGCTGATTCCGGTGGTGTTTCGGGGGTTTGGGTTTTCGGGCTGCAGGACGCAGAGCGGGACGTTCAAGGACGGCGATCTGCTCGTCAACAAGGACGGCCTCCGCATCGTCTCGCAGAGCGAGGAAGGGGAGGTAAAGTCACCAGCGGAAATGATATAGTTTCACCTGTTTGGTATTCCGTTTGGCAATCGTAGGAGTGAACTCGCCATGGTTGGATCTTCTCTTGGGTTTTGTTGAGGAGATGAAGGTGTGAATTGGATGATGGGCGGGTCGCTAGCGGCGTTCCTGGATTCACTCTGGAGTGAATTGTTGTTGAGCTCTGATTATATTCTGGATTGGAATGTCATGCGTTTGGCAATCAGGGTGCTGTTTGCCTGTTTGGTAATAGGGCAGATGCATACGCTAATTTTCTACATTAAAATGTGCCAATAATTTGCAACCATTTTTATATGGTAGTGAAGAAATCCTGAAATAGTTTAATTCACATTTTCTAATCCACAGCGAACTAGGATAGGAAACAGCATGCCTTTTTATCTTCATTGTTTCGATGAGCGTCATACTTATATAGTGGTTTCTCATGTGGAGTGTCTAGACACTAACTAGTGGTATCTGCATATGCAATAAATTACTGAAAGCATATATGCTGCATCTGGTAGCTCTGTTCCTGGTGCTCACTTATAGTGTGAGAATGTTCTTTAATACTATCATTACTTTTTGTACTCTCCATTCATTTAATATGTTCTTTTATTTTGTGTACTCACCTTCTCTCTATTGGCATGCTAAAATTGTTGCAGGCCCCTCCTATAGAACCTTTAGATCATAATCAGTTGAGTCTAGATGATCTAGACGCAATCAAAGTTATCGGTAAAGGTAGTAGTGGAATCGTGCAGTTGGTTCGCCACAAATGGACTGGCCAGTTTTTTGCTCTGAAGGTATTATATGAAAGTACATTCTTTGCTTTTTATGATTTCTTCCACTCTCCCCTTACCAGTTTTAACTACAATCTTTTTAGTGTTCCCAATAGTTATAGCTTCATGTGAGTCCAGTGTTTTTTCATGTGGTCTTTTGCCTAACACTTGCAAAGGATCTTTAGTTCTTTACCTCCATTGATATATTATTGCGTTTACAGGTAATACAACTCAATATCCAGGAGAATATACGCAGACAGATTGCGCAGGAATTGAAAATCAGCTTGTCAACACAGTGCCAATATGTTGTTGCATGCTGTCAGTGTTTTTACGTTAATGGTGTCATTTCAATTGTTTTGGAGTATATGGACAGTGGCTCTCTCTCAGATTTCCTGAAGACAGTTAAAACCATTCCAGAGCCCTACCTTGCTGCAATCTGTAAGCAGGCCAGTGACATGTGGTAGAAGCTATCACACAATTTCTTTGCTTTGCAAATGTTACTTAAGCACCACATGGACTTTATAATAAAAATAAATAAATCTTTCCTGCGCAGGTGCTAAAAGGACTGATGTACTTACATCATGAGAAGCACATCATACACCGAGATCTGAAGCCGTCAAATATATTAATAAATCATATGGGTGAAGTAAAAATATCCGACTTTGGTGTTAGTGCCATCATTGCTAGTTCCTCGGCACAACGAGATACATTTACTGGGACATATAACTACATGGCGGTGCGTAAAAGTTTCTGTGTCATGAAATGTATCTCTGATTATTGCATGAAATGCTATCTATTTTGTTTGTCTTGTTGAACCAAAGGGAAATTCTGTTCTTGACAGCCAGAAAGAATCAGTGGGCAAAAACATGGTTATATGAGTGATATCTGGAGCTTGGGCCTCGTTATGCTAGAATTGGCCACTGGTGAATTTCCATATCCTCCTCGTGAAAGCTTTTATGAACTCCTTGAAGCTGTTGTCGACCACCCACCACCTTCTGCTCCATCAGACCAGTTTTCAGAGGAATTCTGTTCATTCGTCTCTGCATGGTAATTGTACTTCTTTGATGATTTCTCTTATCCACTTACATTTGCAGTACTAGCAATTTGTTTTAATTTTTAGTTTACAATCACGTGCTTCTAATATCCCAAGTTGGTGCCTGTTTTATACATTTTACATGCAAAATTTAAGTGAAAAGGTGACTACCTTCAGAGTGTGTTTGGTACCCTGTATGTCATTCAGCCTGGCTTGCATCAGCAGAGCTTGCCCAACCAGTCCTGTGTAGATGCTGAAAATTGACAAGTTTAGTTACATGCTTTTGCTTAGCTAGGCCATGTAGGGAGTTTGTTTGGTTTACAGCATGTATACGTGCAAAGCCCAAAATATATCTTTGGAGCCAGTGCATGCCAGCAATTTCGTGCTCTCACCAGCAGGCCAGCAGGAAACGGATTCTGAATACGGAAAACGTTTCTATGGGGCCATGCCCATACCTCACTTTGGAATGCGCAGGGATTGGCCCATCCAATCACACAGAAAACCAAACATTGGAACTGTTCCAGGGAACAAATGCCCCCTTACTGCCTTGGTATGCAGATTGTAGGGACCCAATTGATGCATGGCGGGATTACACCCAACTAAATCATTTATTGTGTGGCGTGTTCCATACTCCCTCCATACTTATAAAGGAAGTCGTTTAGGACAATATTTAAGTCAAACCTTGAGAATATAAATCGTGAATAACTCTCAAGTTGTTGAGTTTGAAAATATAAAAATTATATGTATAGATTTGTCTTGAAAAATACTTTCATAAAAGTATGCATATATCACTTTTTAATAAATATTTTTATAGAAATAAGAAGTCAAATTTGTGTTTTGGAGACCGTGTTGCTTTCCTAAACGACTTTCTTTACGAGTATGGAGGGAGTACTTCTTTTCTTGAGATATTTTTGTTACTCTTACATGTGAACCAAATAGGTCTAATGTCTTTCAACTCTTCATATTCATATGGACTTTCAATGTTAAGAAGGCTGCTAAGTTTTATAAAGGGAAATAAATAAATAAACAGGGCTAATACAGTTCCTCTGTCTGTTCTGTGGGTTGCAGTATCCAAAAGAATGCTTCGGATAGGTCATCTGCACAAATCTTATTAGTAAGTGAAAATTCTTATCCACGCTGTTCTTTTTAAGGCATCTTTTGCACAAGTCTAGCTCACTGATCTTGTTGCGTCCTCCCTCTGCTCTTTGATACCCAGAATCATCCATTCCTGAGCATGTATGACGACCTGAATATAGATCTTGCTTCGTACTTCACAACCGATGGATCTCCGCTTGCCACCTTCAATACAAGTAATGATGAGCAACTTGTCTTTTTTCTTTGTTTTTGCCATCCATTTTGTCATAGACACATGTTAGTGCCATTCTTTATGATTCCAGTGGATGAACCATCAAGGGAACCTTACATTCTTTTTTTTCGTAGGCAACCGATATGATGACAGATAGTCTGATGCAACACTGCGTCATCATCTAGCTCGAAGGATGATCCTTTGGCTGTCCATCTGTAGAATCTACCATCTACCTAACTGGCCCCAAATGTTTCGTGTATTTTTTGGGAGAAAACTTTGCCCTGTGTACTGAGCTGGGATTGATGTCTTTGATATGTAAATTTCGCGTAATTTCATATGTAGAACAATTCTAGGATCATTGGGCATTGAAGTTTTGTTTGGCCGTGCACCAGGATGATCTGTTCTTGATCGCTTTACCTTTGTTTCTCACTTCTGTAACTAAAACCTATATTTACCATTTACCGGATTGTTCATGGCCTCTTCTGGGCAAGTCGGTGTCGACTGAAAGTCTCAAACAATTGCCTCTTCCTACGACGACTGGTGTGTTTCATGCAAGTTTCGTGATCTTTTGACAAGGTGTGTGAGCACTGAGCAGCCGGTGCGAAGCAAACGGCACGAAGTTGGCCTTGTCGGCTGAGGCACGTTTCCCAACCGTGTTCTTATCGTGTCAGGTCGCCATTCTGGATTGCGAGCTCGTCCGTTCAAACATGAATTACATACTCTATCCGTCTTAAGATACCAAATTAGGATTAGATGAGACATAACCTATAACAAATCTGTATATGTTTTTTATAATTTTTTTTGAGGGAGTCATTGCCTATTCGCCCGTGGCATTTTTAAATACAGTAGTTAACTATCTCCACAAGCTTATGTAGGCCAGTAACGTGGGCTGTATGGTCGGCAGTTATGGGCCGTAATTTAGTTATAGCCCAAAGTATTGATCGTTTTTGTTTATCATTTTGCTGGATTCTGTTCATACTTTTGCTTTATATAAAAAACCGCAAATAAATAAATAATGAAATGTTAAATTAGCCGTCCGGTTTCTCCAACAAGCCAAGGAATTTATAGTCGAACTCGAGGCGCCGTTCTTGTGAATTGCTTGATATTGCTTCCACACGAAGGGAGATTACTGATTACTATAAATAAAACGCATGCAGAGCCAGTGCCATGATACAAAGCTAAATACGCGTGAAGTCACGTTTCGCACATACAATATCCGATCGAGATGATGATCGCCGGTGATGGCCGTGGCTGGCTGCTGCCGCAGATCGTCATGGCCGTCGCCTCCGCCGCCGCGCTGGCGCTGGCGCTGTGGCGGCAGCAGCCGGGAGGCAGAGGCGGCAGCGGCGGGCCGGCGGCGATCCTCCTCGCCGCGGCGCCGTACGCACTCCTCCTCCTGCTGCTCTGGTGCCTCCGCGCGTTCGAGCGGGCGGCCGGCGCCGGCGACGCGGCCGCGCAGGGGAGGCTCAGGCTCGCCGTGTGGCTGCTCAGCAGCGCGCTCACCGTCACGTTCGCCGCCAGGGTCGCGCCGCTGATGCACGGCGCGGCGGCGGTCCTCGTCTGGGCCATGTCGGCGGCGACCATTTGCGGTGGTTTCTACATGCTCGATTTGTTTCCTCTCCATCGTCGACTAGATAGAATCAATTGAAGATTTAACGTCATTTTATACTTTTTTTAATCAGAATATCTGTGAAAATTTGATGAATAATTTGCTTTAAAAATAATATTATCGGTTTCTGCGAAGCTGTATTTAAAAATACAAGCGGAACACAAATTTTGACAATTTGACCATTTACAAAACCTTATTTCAAAAATAAACCATGACCTCAGCGCCATCGGAATTGGTGCTGAGATCCAACATCTCAGCGCCACTAATTTTGGCGCTAACCTCCGTCCGAGATGTCATGCATTAGCCACATCATCAGGGGTCAGCGCCACTAATTTTGGCCACTTACAAAAACTTATTATAAGAATAAACCGTGTCAAAAATTTATTTCAAAAATAAACCACGACTTTAGCATCATCGGAATTGGCGCCAACTAATTTTTACGCTAACCTTCCTCCGAGGTGTCATGCATTAGCCACATCATCAGGGGTCAACGCCACTCTCGTTGGCGCTGACCTCTGTATTGGTTAAAATTTTAACATCCTTTTATCCAATTAAGAAGGTATAAAGTATAATAGCTCAGTGGTTGAGGTGGTACTCTCATTGGCGCTGACCTCTATATTGGTTAAAGTTTTAACATCCCTTTATCCAATTGAGAAGGTATAATAGCTCAGTGGTTGAGGTGATACTCTCATTGCTTTATCCAAATAGCTTAGTGGTTGAGGTGGTACTCTCATTGCTTTATCCAATTGAGAAGGTATAATAGCTCAGTGGTTGAGGTGGTACTCTCATTGGCTGACCTCTTTACCTTTATCCAATTGAGAAGGTATAATGGCTCAGTGGTTGAAAGCAAGGTCCAATTGAGAAGGTATAATGGCTCAGTGATTGAAAGCAAGTTGAGGTGGTACTCTCATTGGCTGACCTCTTTACCTTTATCCAATTGAGAAGGTATAATGGCTCAGTGGTTGAAAGCAAGGTCCATACCTTTATCCAATTGAGAAGGTATAATGGCTCAGTGGTTGAAAGCAAGGTCCAATTGAGAAGGTATAATGGCTCAGTGATTGAAAGCAAGGTATAATGGCTCAGTGGTTGAAAGCAAAGGTCTAAGGCCCTGACCTCTGTATTGGTTAAAGTTTTAACATCCCTTTATCCAATTGAGAATTCAAACTTTCAACTTTTCCATCATATCAAAACTTTTCTACACACACAAACTTTCAACTTTTCCGTCATATCGTTCCAATTTCAATCAAACTTTTAATTTTTGTGCGAACTAAACACACCCTAAGATTAAAACCCACTCATGTAACTTTTTTCTTATATTTTTCCCTACCAACGGTTATATGCCCAAAATATTTGCATACCCAAGGCTTCGAACCCAAGACCTAGGGCTAAAAACCAAAGGAGCTAACCACTTCACTAATAGTACATTTGAAGTAGGAATCACCATTACAATCTTTTAGTCTTTGCAAAGGTCGGCGCCAATGAGAGTGGTGCTGAACCTTGATGATGTGGCTAATATATGACACCTCGGACGGAGGTTAGTACCAAAATTAGTGGCGCTGAGACGTTGGATCTCAGTGCCAATTTCTATGGTGCTGATGTCGCGATTCATTTTACGGTTTATTTTTATAATAATTTTTTTTAAAAAAAGTCAAACTGTCACTATTTCGGAGCGGATAGATGCACGAATCCACCTATGAAAATAGGTACGCTGGCTGTATCACGAGGACCTTGTGATGAGGCTGACACGTTCTTCGGTTTTTCCTGATCTGAGGGGTGACACGTTCGATCAGACCTATGCCTGCCAGCCGGGTTCGATCAGACCCATGCCGCTCGGGTTCGATGCTTTTGCTACACCAAGGAAAAAAAGGTTATACGAAAGCCGGGATGAACAAAATAATATAACGCCCAATATTTTTGTTTAGGCTGAGAAATATTCTACTCATCGGTATATGAGTAGACAAATACAGAAGTTGTAAGAAACATATGAATGGGTGAAAGTTTTATTTCTTCTCGATTTAAGTACAGACGGTAGAAAGTAAGACGAAAAGTTAGAGTCTTATTTATAGACGGAGGAGGTTGACGGCTTTCGTAGTAAGCTGGCTTACGCCAGAAGGTTACTTCTCCCGCAATCTGGCTTTCTCGACAAGCTAAGCTTGTTTATGGCGCCACAAGCTTTCTTACGCTATGAGATATCTTTTGGTATAAATTTTTTCTCCAACTTAAGATTTCTTTTGAAGTAAACTTTTCACTCTATTATAATTCATACACATAGATATATGTTTTATAACAGTTACCATTTAAAACCATCTCATTAAATTATTCTAAAACTAAACCTTCTTTCCTGATCTTTTTAGCCACGAAAGTGGTGCCGACGTGGCAAAATCATGCTGCCATGCCAGCACACGTGGTGTGGTACGGCGCCACGCTCGCGGGGTTAGCCAGCCTGATCCGCATTGATTCTGATGCATCAGCTATATACTACACTAGACATGTTTGTACACGCTACACTATCGGGAGTGAGCCGAGCAATCATGTACTGAGTTACTTACATCCGTTTCAAAATAAGTGCAGTCATAGATATCCGTGTTTTATCGTTTTGACCATCCATCTTATTTGAAAAATTTATAAAAAATATTAAAAAAATTAGTCACACATAAAGTACTATTCATGTTTTATCATCTAATAACAATAAAAGTAGTAATCATAAAAAAAAATTTCAAATAAAACGAGCGGTCAAACGTTGGGCGTGAATAGTGCTAAAACTATACTTATTTTGGGACGGAGGGAGTATAAGACTTTCTAGCATTGTCCATATTCATATAGGTGTTAATAAATCTACATACATATATACCTTAGATTCATTAACATCTATATGAATATGGGCAATGCTAGAAAGTCTTATAACCTGAAACGGAGGTAGTAATAATTACTAGGTGGTGTTTGAATCTCCTAAAGATAAGATGAAGATAAAGATTAAATGTTTCACGTAAAACGATGTGGTAATAATGTGTGATTAATTGAGTTTTAATTATTACAAACTTAAAAAATAGATTAATATAATATTTCAGAACAACTTTCATATAGAAATTTTTCGCACAAAACGCACCGTTTAGCAGTTTAAAAAACGTGCTACAAAAATCTTATCTTCATTCAACTTTTATCGAAGAAAATAACGGGACCTTAAGACGGTTAGATTTAAGTTGTTCTGTACAGATGGATGACGACTAAAAAAAGTTGAAACGAACTAGATAACCTATTCTCACCAAAGTTCCATGTTATAAATCCTTTCTATTTTGTACTTTAGTTTTGAATTATTTTGTCTTACTGTTTTGTTTCTACCGGTCCCGTACTCTTTTCTTCAACATCAAGTTTAACCCGTTACCATAGTCTTCTCTTTATAGTACTCTTATTTTCACTGGTGGAGAAACTATCTTTCATCGGTCGGCCGAATTCCACAATAGTCCCGGATGCAATAAAAATCAGGGCTAAAGATGATCTTTAGTCCCGGTTCAAAAGAGTAACGGGCATATTTGATCTTTAGTCCCGGTTGGTAACACACCAACCGGGACTAAAGATCTTTAGTCCCGGTTCGAATGCTGTCAGGGTATGTCAGGCCCCTTCGGGATCTTTAGTCCCGGTTGGTGATCTTTAGCCCCGGTTGGTGCTACCAACTGGGACTAAAGTCCCACCCATATATATATGTCTTCTTCCTCCTCCAGCTGCCCGAGCAAGCTTCAAAATTTCTTCAAAAAAGAGGGGAGGTCATGCCAAAATTTTTATTGAATTTATTTTGGTGATTACATACAAATCGGAGGTGCCTAAAAGGTTTGCAACTTCATCGTCCAATGTTTTTTTTTTGTCATACTACATTTGCACCTATGTTTTGCACACTTTTTTTGTCTCCAAAATTTAGTTGTAAGTTGATGAGAGAGAAAATGTGTGTGGGAAAGAAAGAATATATAGAAATTTAGTTCATTTGCTAAACAAGGTTTTATAAAATAGTTGAGAAGGAAAACTCTAGTGAAAGTTAATCTTAAATAATAGAAAACAAACTAAAATGAAAATTAAAAGAAGTAAAACACATTAAAATTAGTTTAAAACTTTACAAATAGTTTTTAAGAATTATTTGGTGTAATATTTTATGATTTTTGTATTAATAAAGATATCTTATAATTATTTTATGACTGTCATTATTGTAAGAATAATTATTTGTGTACGATTTTTTTTGACTCATGTAGATGGATCGGCAATGGATGTATGCTGACCGGCGGTCCAAAGAGTTTATTGACGGCGTGCACTATTTTTTGAGAGTGGCCGAAACTAACAGGCAAAGGGGTTTTATTTGTTGTCCATGCAATAAGTGTAAGAATCAGAAGGAGTATTCTGCATCCAGGACTATTCATTTCCACTTGTTTGAGTCAGGGTTCATGCCAAGCTATAATTGTTGGACATCCCACGGAGAGAAGGTGTTGAAATGGAAGAAGATGACAATATTCCGGACTTTGCTCAGTATGTTGGATTTGAAGAAAATCAAACGGGCGAGGAGGAAATAGCTGCTGATGGTAACGACGTTGCGGATGATCTTGGTCAGATGTTGCAGGACGCCAGGGAGGACTGCGAAAGTGAAAAGGAGGCCCATAAATTGGACAAGATGTTGGAGGACCACAGAACTTCGTTGTACCCAGGTTGCGAGCAGGGGCACAAAAAGTTGGATACCACTCTGGAGTTCTTGCAATGGAAGGCAAAAAATGGGGTTAGTGACAAGGCATTTGGCGATTTATTGAAACTCGTCAAGAACATTCTTCCGGGGGGAAACAAATTGCCCGAGACAACGTACGAGGCTAAGAAGATAGTCTGCCCGTTAGGACTGGAAGTTCATAAGATTCACGCATGTCCGAACGATTGTATCCTATATCGCGGTGAGGAGTATGAGAACCTAGAAGCATGCCCTGTTTGCAAAGCACTACGATACAAGATTAGACGAGACGATCCAGGAGAAGTTGATGGGCAGCTAACAAAGAAGAGAATTCCTGCTAAGGTGATGTGGTATTTCCCTATAATACCACGGCTAAGGCGTTTGTTCAGGAACAAGGGGAATGCTAGAATGTTGCGATGGCACGCTGAAGAGCGTCAACAGGACGGGATGCTGAGACACCCCGCCCATGGTTCGCAGTGGCGAAACATCGATAGAAAATTTAAAGAATTTGGAAAGGACGCACGAAACATACAGTTTGGTTTGAGTACAGATGGCATGAATCCTTTTGGAGAGATGAGTAGCGGCCCTAGCACTTGGCCCGTTACGATGTGTATCTACAACCTCCCCCCTGGCTATGCATGAAGAGGAAGTACATAATGATGCCGATTATTATTCAAGGCCCCAAGCAACCTGGTAACGACATCGATGTGTACCTAAGACCACTGGTCGAAGATCTTAAACAGTTGTGGAAGAAGGAAGGTGTCCCGTGTGGGACGAGGACAAACATGAGGAGTTTAACCTACGAGCGCTGCTGTTCGTAACCATCAACGATTGGCCTGCATTTAGCAACCTATTCGGACAGTCCAACAAGGGGTACAAGGCTTGCACTCACTGTATGGATAAACAGAAAGTACGTATCTTAAGCACTGTAGGAAGGTTGTATACATGGGTCATCGTCGATTCCTTGCAGCAAACCACCCGGTATGGAAGAAAGGCAAGCACTTCGAACATAAGGCCGACCACCGTACGAAGCCTAAACATCACAGCGGGAAAACAGTGTTTGCTATGGTTAAAGATCTTAAAGTAGTGTTTGGAAAGGGGCCTGGAAGCCAGCCTATAGAGAGCGAAGATGGTCACGCGGCGATGTGGAAAAAGAACTCTATATTTTGGGAGTTACCATATTGGGAATTCTTGGACGTACGCCACGCAATCGACGTGATGCACCTCACTAAGAACCTTTGCGTAAACCTTCTTGGCTTCCTAGGTGTATACGGAAAGTCGAAAGATACACTGGAAACACGTTGTATGATCTGAAGCATATGGAACAACGCGGCGACCTTCACCCGGAACCAAAGGAGAAAGGAAGCCATTACTTGAGTCCAGGCAGCTACACTCTTAGCAAGGCAGAGAAGGAAAGTATGTTTGAATGCTTGGAGAGCATAAAGGTACCGTCTGGATACTCCACGAATATCAAGCGAATAATAAGCACGAAGGAGAAGAAGTTCACAAACCTAAAGTCTCATGACTGTCACGTGTTGATGACACAACTGCTACCAGTTATAATAAGGGGTATCCTTCCAGACAATGTCCGGGCAACAATAACAAAGTATGTGCATTCATGAACGCAATTTCACAGAAGGTCATCGATCCGGATAGATTAGAAGCCCTTAAGAATGAAGTAGTGCAATGTCTCGTTAGTTTTGAGTTGATATTTCCACCTTCATTTTTCAATATAATGACGCATCTACTTTGTCACCTTGTGAAAGAGATCCGTATTCTCGGGCCTGTGTACCTACACAACATGTTTCCTTTCGAGAGGTACATGGGCGTTCTGAAAAAGTATGTTCGTAACCGTGCTCGTCCAGAGGCAAGCATCGCCAAGGGTTATGGAACAGATGAGGTCATCGAATTTTGCGTAGAATTTATCGAAGACCTTCGCCCAATCGGGGTACCTGAATCACGCCATGAAGGGAGACTACGGGGAAAGGGAACTCTCGGAAGGAAAGCAATAATGAGGGTAGACAACAATTTATTCCGTAAAGCCCATTTCACTGTTCTGCAACACTCTTCATTGGTAGCTCCTTACATCGAGGAGCACTTGGCTCTAGTTCGCGCCAGGAACATCGGTAAGTCCGATGCATGGATTACACGGCATCACATTGATACTTTCCCCACGTGGCTACGACAACATCTCATGGGTAACGAGTCGATCAACCAACAACTTGCCTTCCTAGCGAGGGGACCGTCTGGGTCGATCGCGACATTCCAGGGATATGAGATCAATGGGTACACATTCTACACGAGAGCCCAAGACATGAAGAGCACGAACCAAAACAACGTTGTTCGTGTCGATGCCATGGGACACGATGGAACAACTGCCACGTATTATGGTGCCATTGAGGATATATGGGAACTTGACTATGGTCCTCTCAAGGTTCCTCTGTTCCGGTGCCAATGGGTTAGGTTGTCTGGTGGAGACGTAATGATTGATGACAGTGGTATGACAACTGTTGACCTTAACAAGGTTGGATACTCGGACGAACCTTTTGTCCTTGCCAATGATGTAACGCAAGTCTTTTTCGTGAAGGACATGTCTAGCAAAGGAAAGAAGGGCAGAGGGCCTGATGAGCCTAAGCGTCAAGTGGTTCTCCCAGGCAAAAGAAAAATCGTCGGAGTTGAGGACAAGATTGACGAGGATTACGATCAGTTGGATAGGCAACCCCCTTTCACGGTGACGATTGACCCTAGCATCCTCCTATCAAATGAAGACACCCCTTACTCACGCAGCGATCACAAGGAGGGAACAATAGTGAGGAGAAAGTACGTGCGGTCAACCGTCACCGCCGATGTAATGCCACGATGTAAACTATTTTGGATGTATTGATTATCCATATAAATTAATTGATGTATGGCATAATTTATTATCATTCATATGCTACATTTAATTGAATATCATTCATATGCTAATTATAATTGACTAGAGAATTTTTAAAAGTATTAAATCATTCATGTGGCATTTACAGATGTTAATTAGAGTTTTTCACAATTTAATTTATTATCTTTCATATGCTACTTATATATGACTATTCGAATTTTTAAAAGGTTTAAATCATGCATGTGGCATTTACATATGTTAATTAGAGTTTTTAATATTTAATTTAATATAATTCCTACGCTAAGTATATATGATGATTACAATTTTTATTAATTTTAAATCATGCAGTATGTACATACAAATCTTAATTAGAGTTTTTACCAATTTAATAATATCATTCATATGCTAAGTATATATGATTATTGGAATTTTTATTAATTTTAAGTCATATATTTGCTTATTACGATTTATCCACTTAATTTATTACAGACAAAAATAATTTTTCGAAGTAATTGTCATTAACCTTTGTACTTTAAATAATGTTAATGCATTAACTTCTATTTTAGAAACACATATGTAAGCGAAAATAATATGCAGAGCTATAATCTTTAGTCCCGGTTCTTAACCCTAACCGGGTTTAAAAAGAATTTGGAAATAGCGGGAAAATATCTTTAGCCCCGGTTGATGAGAACAACCGGGAGTGATATCTTTACTCCCGGTTGTTCTCATCAACCGGGACTAAAGATCGAGGGCTCCGCCTCCGCCTCCTCCGCCGCCGCCGCATCTCTGGGGTGAGAGCCGCCGCCGCCTCTCCCTTCATCGCGATTTCTGATCTCGATCTCTCTCTCCGTCGCGCCGCCCGCCACGAGACGCCGCGCCACAACGACGCCGCGCCACGCAGCCGCCGGCACGCCACGCCGCCGCCTTCGCCACCGCGCGCGCAACGCCGCCGCCGCCATGCCACGCCGCCGCCTATGCTGCCGCGCAACGCCGCCGCCGCATGCAACGCCACGCCGCCGCCGCTGTCGCCACGCCGCCGCCGCCGTCGCCACGCCGCCGCCGCCGTCGCCACGCCGCCGCCGCCGCCGCCGCCACGCCGCCGCTGCCGCGCCAAGCGCCGGCCCGATGCCGCCACACCGCCGTTAACGAACACGTGAACGAGAACGAACACGTCAACGTACGTTGCCGCGAGAACGTGAACAAGAACCAGAACGATCGAACGAACGAGAGCGAGAACGAGAACGATCGAACGAATTAACGTGAACGAGAACGACAACGAACGTGAACGAGAACGAACGTGAATGAGAACGAGCGAACGAACGTGAACGTGAAATGCAATATATATATGTTACTTCGCATTTATCCTAATACATATTTTTTGTATCTTGCAGAAAAGACGTGTTGTCGGAGTCGTCCCTCAAGCCGGAGTGGAAGAGCTAGCCCTAGAAGGAATTCGTGCAGGCAAGTGACGTAATAATATAAATGATTGTTATATTTGTAATGCAATTAAGAATATTAGACTTGTAATTAGACTTAGCATATAATTAAGATTGTGTAGTGTTCTAATATTATTTGAGTTTTAATATAAGATTATTTTATTGCAAATTAGACTTAGTATGTAATTATTGACTACGGAATTGGTGCGACTCCTAGCAATTGACTATTGTAGTCTTAATTAGACTTAGCATATACGCACGAAACACTTAGCATACATGACTATTTTAGTCTTAGCATGTAATATTATTTGAGTTTTAATATAAGATTATTTTATTTGTAATTAGACTTAGTATATAATTATTGACTACGGAATTGGTGCGACTCCTAGCAATTGACAATTTTAGTCTTAATTAGACTTAGCATATACGACAGTTACACTTAGCATACATGACTCTTTCAGTCTTAGCATGTAATATTATTTGAGTTTTAATATAAGATTATTTTATTTGTAATTAGACTTAGTATATAATTATTGACTACGAAATTGGTGCGACTCCTAGCAATTGACAATTTTAGTCTTAATTA
Organism: Oryza sativa Japonica Group; assembly: GCF_034140825.1. Taxonomy (NCBI): domain Eukaryota; kingdom Viridiplantae; phylum Streptophyta; class Magnoliopsida; order Poales; family Poaceae; genus Oryza; species Oryza sativa. The sequence goes on along the minus strand of NC_089040.1, from coordinate 2,646,463 downwards.
GACTTAGCATATACGACAGTTACACTTAGCATACATGACTCTTTCAGTCTTAGCATGTAATATTATTTGAGTTTTAATATAAGATTACTTTATTTGTAATTAGAATTAGTATGTAATTATTGACTACGGAATTGGTGCGACTCCTAGCAATTGACTATTGTAGTCTTAATTAGACTTAGCATATACGCACGAAACACTTAGCATATACATGACTATTTTAGTCTTAGCATGTAATATTATTTGAGTTTTAATATAAGATTATTTTATTTGTAATTAGACTTAGTATATAATTATTTACTAGCTAGGGTTGTATAATATACGTCACCTAGACTTAGCTTATATCACGATTTGTAATTAGACTTAGCACGTAAGGTTGTGTAGGGTTCTAATGTACGACATTTACACTTAGCATACATGACTTAGATTGTTAAAACATAAATGTCTCGTGACTTAGCAGATGTTTCTTGTATCAACAGATGGCTGACCGCGATGAGGAACAAATATTGTACGATACAATCGCGGAGGGAAGCAACCAGTACTGGAATGAAGAAGAGGGGAACGATGATCCAAACCAGTACTTGAACGAGGAAGGGAACGTGGAGAGGGATGCGGAGGGGAACCAGCAGGGGCACGTGGAAAGGGATGTGGAGGGGAACCAGGAGGAGGAGGCTAGTGGTAGTCAACCCTCCGTTGGACAGAAGAGGGCACGCGGGCAACGAGGTGCAGCGAAGAAGCTTGAGGGTTGGCACATCATAACGGAAGTGGAAGAAGATGGACGTCCTAGTGCCCCGGCCGAAGCCGCCAAGAACTATGTACATCACAGCGGTTGGGTTGTGCGGGATAACGTGCCTGTCAGTACGGTGTACTGGTGAAGAACAAGGGCACGCGGAGATCATGAGAGCTTTGTCCCAGATTCGGAGAAAGAGATGCTGTGGACCACAATGCTCGAGACATTCACCCTTCCCGCGGGTACAGAGGACAAAGTGAAAAGGTGGACTCTGAAGAAAATGGCAGAACAGTTTCAGAGCTTCAAGGGAGAGCTGTACAAGAAATATATCCTGAAGGGGCAGACACCGAACTTCGACACATTCCCAAAGCTAAGGGATCACTGGGATGAGTTCGTTGCATATAAGACAGGTGAACAAGGGCAGGTGATGATGGAAAGAAACAAAGAAAATGCCGCCAAGAAGAAGTACCATCACCACTTGGGGTCAGGAGGCTATAGCGTCGCGATGCCGAAGTGGGAGGAGTTGGAGGCTAGCTTGATTGAGAGGGGTATCGAACCGGCAACCGCCAATTGGCCGGAACGATCGAAGTTTTGGTACTATGCTCACGGTGGAACGCTCAACCCAGCTGATGGCTCACTGGTCTTCGGTGATCAGATACGAGAGGCTGCGCGATGACTAACAGATGCAGTGGAAGCCTCCTCTCAGGGCACGTTCCAACCGGACAGAGATAGGGACGAGCTGACACTCGCCCTGCAGACTCCAGAGCATCCAGGACGAACACGAGGGAAAGGGGTGATTCCTTGGAAGATTGGTTTCAAGGAGGACATCCACACGTACAGGAGTCGGATGAGGAGTAAGAGAGATACCGAGGCGAAGATTGCAGATCTAGAGTTCTGGGTATCGAGCTACGAACTTAGCATGCAAGAGGAGGTGGCAAGGAAGGTTGATGAACGCATAGCCGCACATCGGTCCCATGATCCCCAGCCGACCATTCCTCCTGCAATGGTGAGCCCGTCAGGAAACCGTAGCAGCTGCGCCTCAACGGGGCAGGTAGGATCACAGAGCATGGACGCCATGCAAACACAGGACGAATCGACCTGTCCCGTTGATGACATCACTCAGCGGACACCATGTGAGCTGCATATTCCTTACAAGAACTTATCAATAAAGGTAAGCTCGTAGTTTATATATTTTAGATTTAGCCATTCCGCTAGTTGCTGCTTATATATGTTGATTACTAATAAATAATCTCTCACAACATGAAGGTGGCGTCGGGCATGGCCATCCCAACGGACCCTTCAGGTACTTACCACTGCAGGCCGATTCCAGCAGGATACTCAAAGGTCGAAGTTGAGTTGGTCGAAGGCGCGTACGAGGACCTCGAGCTGGATTATCCTGGAGGAGATGGTGAGACTCATCTACGAGACAAAAGCCATGCCATTATTCTATGGCGTAGACGGTATATCATCCTCCCTGGGCGACAAACGGCGTCTCGTGCACCATCTCCTCCGGCTCCGCCATCTCCTCCTCAGGATCCTGCACCGTCTCCTCCTCATGATCCGCCAGCACCGTCTCCACCTCAGGCTCCAGCACCGACTCCTCCTCAGGATCCTGCACCGACTCCTCCTCGGGCTCCTACACCTACTCCTCCGCAAGCTCCTCTTCCGGCACCTTCAAAGTCAAGGGCCGCCCCAGCTCCACCGCCTGCCCACACAAGGGCAACGAAGAAGGCGAAAGTTGACGCCGCCAAGAACAAGGACCCGGGGTACGATTGCACGCAAGAGGAGCTTGACGCTTACGTTGCATCAGAAGTCAAGAGACAATTCAAGCCTCGAAGTCCAGAAAAGAAGATTCCTATAGACCCCAGTGTCAGGAACTTCTTTAGGGGTATGTCTGCATCTGTCAAGGAGGCCATCAAGCTATCGAACTATGAGCGAACGCTGAAGAAAGCATCTTCTGGAAAGTCCAAACCAGTCCCTCAGCTTGGAGAGCAACCAAACCAGGAGATCGAGCCGTTGGTGACCGGTAAAGAAATGACGATAGAACAATTTATTACTGACACCGGTCTAACTACGGATCAATTGCTAGGAGTCGCACCAATCGAAAAGGCGGAAGTGAAATACATGTACGAACTCGGTAAACCGCTTGTCAAGCCTGAGCTGCTGCAGTCCCTACCCACACAAATGTACAAGTTCCATCAGCTGTACATGGAGATGACCGCCACCGGTAGAGAGATGATCGGAGCGAGGATCAGGGACACGGACTTCTTGCAAGGAGATGACATTCTCTGGATCAATTTCAGGGGAATCTACGAACTATACCAGCTGGACGCCCTCGACGTCTCTATTATGAGTTGCTGGATTTTGTAAGTATATCGTTCAGTTAGATTTCTTACTATACGTCTCCTTTAATTAATTAGGTCCCTGTATATAAGTAGACTATAGAAAATAATATACTCCCTTTTATCGTTATAGAATGGAGATTCAAAGGGCCCGACGGCGGAGGGTTTTCGATACTGGATTCATCAACCCTCAGAGAGTAAACGTCGCAATGCTCGACCAATATCCACAAGAAACAGAGGACAATCTCGTCCATCTCCTGAAGGCGCAGCATTACAAGACGTTCATACTGTTGCCGTACAACACAGAGTTAGTTTAATTTTACAGTCTTCCTACATACCAAATTTCATTCCCGTACGAACTTGCTAAGTGTTTCATATGTAATGCATCCCACGCACATTGCAGATGACACTGGGTGCTTTTACTCTTCGACCTGTCGGCCTGCACCGTCAACGTATATGACTCAATGGATAAAAAAGAGTCTACGTTTGACAAGGTTTTCGAACTTATAGACAGGTACCGTCATAAGTTCCTCTGTTAATTAAGAAAATCTTGTTATGTTAATTGCTACTACGAATCATAGCTTTAAACTCTATGTAGGGCTTGGTATCGGTTCCGTCATTTGGTCCGCGGCAAATGGAGAGAAAGACTTAGGCGGAAGTTCAAATTTCCTGTGAGTACACATGCTCTACTTTTATATTTCTCCGATTCAAATACATAGAAGTGTATATTAATTAGATCTCTCGTTGTTTGTCATTTATTTGTAGTGCGCAAAGCAAAAGCAGGGAACTAACTTGTGCGGCTATTACGTATGCGAGTATTGCCACTGTAACACCCTGATTTTCGTTCGGGAATAAAAATCAATTAATAATACATTTTATAGAAATTAAACAAAAGTTAAATCAACTTAATCAAGTGAATTATTGAGGGAATTAAAAATTTCCTTTAAAAATTATTGGCCGGGAATATTTTGTAATATTCTTTGTGCCCTAATGTACTCTCCGGAATTTTCCATGAACTTTCGGAGCTCGAGAAATAGTTTTAATAGCACAAAGATCATTGCATCAATTAAAATAAAAAGAAAACAAATAAAATCCTCCTTCCTCTCTTTGGGCCCCTTTCGGCCCAATCCCTCCTTTCTCTCCCGCGGCCCGCGCGCCCCCTTTCTCTCCCTCTCGGGCCGGCCTCCTCCCTCGGCCCGCTCGGCTCTCTCTCTCCCTCAAGTCCGTTCTGCCTCCCCAGCCGGCCTCTCCCTCCCTCTCTCTCCGACAGGTGGGACCCGTGGACCCCACCTGTCATCCCTTTCCTCCAGCTCCAACTGCCGCCATGGCCGCCTGAGCCACCCCACGACGCCGCTTCCTCCGCGTGCCTCCACGCTCCCGCGCGCATGCAGACGTGGTCCACCCCACGTCCTCCCCTTCCTCCACTTTCTCCCCCATTTCCCCCCCCCAAAAATCGGCGCCGTTCGAGCCCCACTCGCCCACGTCGCCGGAGCTCCATCCGCCGGCCGTTGCCGCCCGCCACGGCCACGATCTCCCCCTCCGGGGCCTATAAAAATGCACCCTGACCTCCCCTCATCCGTTTCCCCAACTCACTGCCCCCTCCCCCGCGCTCTCTCGAGCTCCCCACGCCACTCCCGTGTGCCGCCGCACGCCGACGACCCTCCAGCCGCGCGCCGTCGCCACTTCCGTCGCCCCCGCACTGCGCCGCTGCCACCTATAGCATCGCAGCGTCCCACCGCACCCCGGCATCCGCTCCATTTCCCCTCCCCGCCTCTGAAACACCGTCGCCACGCGCACCACCTCTCTCCACCGTCTTTACCACCTCCAGCCGCCGCTTGGCGCCGCTCCTAACCACCCCAAGCAGCGCCGCCGCCGCCGCCGCTCGCTTCGCAGCGCCGAGGAGCACCTCGGCCGCCGCTTTTCACGGCCAGGATCCCGCCGGGACACGGTTCCCCTCGCGCCGGTGAGCATCCGCCGCCCGTTCTCACCTCCGACCAGCGATTCATGCCGCTGGGAGCCCTCTCTCCCCCTCCTAACCTCTCCCCCATCCTCCCCAGGTCCTTCCAGCCGCCGTCCGCCGGTTCCCGCTCGCGGAACGCCGCCGGGCCGCTGTTCCGCCTTCGTCCCGAGGAGCACCGACGCCGAGCTCCCCGCCTTTCCCCGCCCCTCGTCGCCGCGTCCTTGGTGAGCTCCTCGTCTCCCTCCTTGCCTCCCTCCTCTGTCTCCCGTGCGCGCTGCCGCGCCGGTGGCCGCCGCCGGTGACCACCTGGCCGTGCGCCGCCGCCCCGCTCGCCTGGGCCACCCGGACCCTCCTTGTCGCGCCGCGTCGATCTCGTGCGCCGCCGCCGCCCATGCGTGCCGCCTCTCCCGCGCCGCCCGTCGGTCGCCGTCTCCGGAGACCGCGCTACCGCCGCGCCATGGCTCAGCTAGGCCGGCTTTGTGCCGTGCTGTGCCCCAGCCGCGCCGCCCCTGGCCGCCCGATCGGCTTGGGCCGATCCGGACCATCGGTTCTCGTGGACCGGTGGTGGACCGCCTCGGTGGTCCCGGTCCACGGTGGACCGGCGCCCTTGTGCCGCTGACCGGTGGGGCCCGCTTGCCGGCGCCGCCCCTCCCCTTTGATGACGTCAGCAACCATCTTTTCCTTTGGAAAAATAAATAATAATTGCGTCATAATTCGTTAATAATTCTAGAAATTCATTTAAATGGCTCAAAACTTCTAAAATTCATATCTAATTCATTCGAACTCCGAATTGAGCCGTTCAGCTTGCAAAATTCATCTAAAATTGAGCTCTACATGTTTGTTTACTTTTTATGTACTGTTTCCTTGGTTTTTATTAGAGTTTTTCCTCGTTTTGCGTGCCAGCGTGTAGTTCCCGTCGTTTCGGAAGATCGCGTTCGCAGGGATAAGAGTTCAGAAGATCCAAGTGAAGAAGCAAGGCAAGTCACACATTCCCCTTGAGCATGTTGATCCCAATTTATAAATGTTTTACCGTTTACAAATAAATATGCATGTTTTGCTAATTACATGGGATCCGGGTATTACCTATCTGCTCGCTTGTGCCATGTTTACTTGATATCTGTTCTTTGTCAACCTTGGGTAATGAATCGACTAGCTCATGTTACTTATGTGACCTAGCTAGAACTATATGCTTAGCCATGCTTAATTACCACTAGCTCAGTTGATGGGATAATTACAGTATTAGACCTTTTTAGTATCAGAGTGAGCTGCGTGCTCGAGACATCTAGCCATGCTTCATGGTCGTAATTATCCAACTAAAATGCGACTGAATGGTGGGCTGTGGGTGCATGGTTTTGCTAGTCGCACCCATGTCAATTAAGGACCGGTTCGCGGGATGCCCTGGAAGAACTTATCGTACTTACCACAAGCCAGCGTGGGCAACGGCTGGGCTTGTAGTGTAGCTTTCCTCTAGCCGACGCATCCAGGCAAGGGTGGGCGTGATGGAGCGGGGCGGGCCCTGGGACGGCCTCTGTCGCTTCCGGATTCACCTAGGCACGAGAGGGGACTGCCCGTTGCCCGCTGGGGATGGGGGTGAAACCTGAGGTGTGGTGTGCTTGGTTAGAGGGGGTTATGCGAAGGGTCCTGTCACGGCCTCTTTCCGGTATGTCGTGGTGACATGTCGGCGCACGGTAACGTGTCATGGGGCTGTGTCTTGTGGGTACAGTTGTACACCTCTGATCAGAGTAAAACTATTCGAATAGCCGTGCCCGCGGTTATGGGCGGTCGACCAGATTCACCGTGATTAGTCCCATCTTAATAAATCGACCCAATACACTGTAGTTCAGGTGGGTTGGTTGGGCCTATTCAACTTGGTGTAGCGTTGATCAGTGGAGATTCAATATTACTTTAATTACTCAACAGTTTTACTGTTTTGCTCAATAAAATGTTTTACAACTGCCTTTATGCAAATAGCCACAAACCCCTCCTTGTATCCCCTTGCACGTCTGCATCGTTGGTGTGGCTTGCTGAGTACGGTGGTTGTACTCAGTCTTGCTATTATTCCCCCTTTTCAGAAGTGTAGTGCTTCTGAGCTGAAGATGGAGTTAGAGGACCAAGGCTCAGATCCCAGTTGAGTTTTGCCTGTGGAGTGGAGCTGAAGCCCCGCTAGGATCGCCTTTTTCCGCTGCTGTCGTTCTGTTTCTGTGTGAGGACTAAGTGCCTCTTCCGTAAGTATTTTACGCTTTATTTACGTTTGGAACTGTATATTACTTGTCATTTTGTGTACCCTGGCTGGTCCTGGACAGGGATTTAATACGCAAAATAGTCTGGAAATTTGGGTTAAATTTCTGGGCGTGACAGCCACTGCCTTGCAGACCAAATCATCACCACAAGAGAGCTCGATGTACGTACAAATAAATTCAAAATTTCATTACGTAACGATTTCTTGTTTAATTACTAATCAATTTCATACATTCATATAGTTTATTCGCATGAGGGATAACCTGACCACACACAAGGAATTTATCGCGGCGGTTCAAGAACAACTCATGGGATTCATCAACGAAGAAATCCTTGATCCCAAGGGTGAATTCTACTACGACGGAAACACAATTCACCGGTCCTTAGCTTCTGAGCTAGCAGCAAGTACTACTACTACGTCGAAATCGTAGCTAGCTAGGACATATAATGGATTGTAATTAATACATGACTACATATGTTTCTATATGCATGTGTACACATTTTCTATAATATAAATATATTTTGGTCATATATATATATATATATATACACACACACATATGCATTTGCATAACATATATATGTATAAATACATATATATTATGCATGTACATATGTACTGAACCATATATATATATATGTATATGTATATATATATATATGTATATATATATATGTATATGTATATATATATATGTATATATATATATATGTATATGTATATATATATATGTATATATATATATATATATATGTATATATATATATATACATATATATATATATATATATATATATATATATATATATATATATATATATATATATATATATATATATATATATATATATATATATATATATATATATATATATATATATATATATATATACACACACACACACATGTACATATATGTATGTATGTATGTATGTATGTATGTACGTATGTATGCATGTATGTATGTATTGAATCATATATATGCATGGTTTATATATATATAAAAAGGTCAACTCGATCTTTAGTCCCGGGACTAAAGATGGCTCAGCCGGCCACGTGGCTGAGGCATTACCAACCGGGACTAAAGATAGCGATCTTTAGTCCCGGATTGGTACTCCCGGTTTGGAAACCGGGACTAAAGGGGGTTACAAACCGGGACTACAAAGGGTTTCTCCACCAGTGTTTCTTAGTCAACTTTGATGTTCTCCGCCTCCATAAACTGGCTGTGTTTAGATTGGCCCAAAGTTTAAAATTTGGTTGAAATTGGAGACAATGTGACTGAAAAGTTGTGTGTATAAAATGTTTGATGTGATGGAAAGTTGGAAGTTTGAAAAAAAAACTTTGGAACTAAACACACCCATTGGCTAAAAGGGTGTAGAAAAGGCTAAAAATGTCCCAAAGTAAGGGTGTGTTTAGTTCACGCTAAAATTATAAGTTTGTTTGAAATTGGAACGATGTGATGGAAAAGTTGAAAGTTTATGTGTATAGGAAAGTTTTGATGTGATGGAAAACTTGGAAGTTTGAAGAAAAAGTTTAGAACTAAACAAGGCCTAAAAAGCACGGGCTAAATAAATTAGCGAGACGAAGCTTTAGTTACAAAAGAAGCCTTAAACTGAAATTCACTAAAAACAATTTACCACGTAGCCTAGATGATTTTTGTTTTAAAAGAAATACGTGTGAGCCTGAAAGAGGGTGCATCCTTTTTTTTAGAAAATAATTTATTTAGGCATCATTTGATCGGATTGAAGGATTTGTGGAGAAAAACGTAGAATTTGAAATTCAATAGGAATTGTCGCTATTCCACCTTAGAAGCTAACAAATGTGTATAAGAAAAAAAAACAAAGAACTATACTTTGTTTTTTCAATCCTTTGAAAAGCCCAAGTCAAATCAGGCTAGCTCTAAATGATCAATTCCTTTCAAACAACACTTTCGTTTTTCAATTATCTATTTTATTAAGCACAGATTCCCATTATATTACTATATTTTCGTATCTTTATGTGCTTGTCTATGTTCCAACCTTATTCTAAAGAAGCCTTCGTACGAAAACAATGGAGACTATAAAAGATGTTCACGTGGAACAATCAAATAAGGTTTGAAAAGAAGGGATGAATTTGTATGGGACAAATTTCTTGGAGATGGCCGAATTTTCGTTGCATGTATCAATTTTCTGTCCTTACAATTTTTCTATAAACTTAAGTACTCATACTAGTCAAATAAAATTATCGATATTATGTTCGGTTTTCCTTCATACACTTATCCCATATACACTTTTCAATTCTAGGTTTTTAACACTATTATCCGATATCCCTACTGCCAAAGTTTCACCCGTTCATACACTTATCCCATATAAAAATATTTAATCCCTCATATCCTTGCAATTAAAAGAACTGATACGTAAAAAAAAATGGCAAAAAAACAAATGACAAAATACCTCTAGAGAAAGACCGATTTAACAAGATCCATTGTAACCCACGAGCATAAGGCAGTGTTTGTCAACTACTTTTCTAACTTTTTACTATGTTTTTCGCACGTGCACTTTACAAACTATTAAACTGTGTATTTTTTTAAAAATGATTTTATAAAAATTTGTTTTAAAAATCATATTAATATATTTTTTAATTTATTTTAGCTGGTGCTTATCTAATCGATCGCTCCGTTTTGAGTGCTGCGAACGCAGAGACTAGACTTTTGACCACCGCGTGAGTCCAACCCTTCACGGCGAGGGAACCATGACGAAAACTAGCGATCCCCTCCTGAATCCCCCGGCGCCGGCGAGCAATCGCGGCAACGGCGGCGTGCGCCGCGTCCCGTGGGCGTCCCTGATCGGCTTCGTCGCCCTCGCCATCAACTTCGCGCTCTGCATCTACCGCGCGGAAGGGGATCGCGGCGCGATCGCGTTTGTCACCTTCGCCTATCTCAACCTGCTGCTCCTCTTCTGGTGCATCCGCCAGTTCGATCAGGCGCCGCACGGATCGGCGGCGAGGGGCCGGATCAGGGCCGCCGTCTGGATCCTCGCCACATCGCTCACCGCCGTCTTTACATGGAAGGTGGCGGCGCTGATGCCGCTCCCCGTCGCCGCCGTGGCGTGGGTCATGGCCGCGGCCACCGTGGTCGGTGGATTCTACGGCTTCTTCATCCATGAGGACAAGTGATCGATCGATCCATGATCGGATGATCAAATCGCAAAATCGGAAAAGATTACTGCTCCATTGGGTCTACTGCTTTTATGGCTTCAGGTTGTATATCGGTCAGGTTAATTATGTGGTGGTTGATATCGACTCGATCGCCGGATGCACTGTGAGAGTGTTGCATATCATAAATAAATGAAGTCTGGTGCTATATGCATTACAACATGATTTGTTTGGTCTTACTTGTATATGTATGTGTTGATTTCACCTGGACATTTCAAGGTCTATCTCACATTTTCTCCTCGATTGCATTACAGGGGGAAAAAGTGCAGGACAAGAACATACGTCTAATGTTTATATGGTTTCAGGTTGAGCCGGCCTCGATCGTTTCTCTGATGCTTGCTGATCATAAGTAAATAAATTGAGTCTATACATCAATGGTACTGGTGCTATGTGCATTACAACATCATGCTATTTCTCTTAATTTATTTGTATTACTTGTATATATTGCTCATTGCAACCAGAAATTTCAGTCTCTCGATATCATTTTCACCTAGATTTCAGAGGGGAAAGTGGAGGGTCTGATGAGCTAGCAGCAGAGTGGCAGGGGCAGTGAACATAGTTCATGTCCTGAAGACACTAACGAACAGAGATTCTTGAGCATTTCCTCACTTATAGCATTACATTTTCAACCCAAGGATTTGGACGGTTTTGACATTCAGGTATATATGTGCTGCCATTGTGTCGATATCATCTTTTTTACTGACCTTGGATACGACGGTGTGGTGGTTCAACAACTTTGGTAGGGTTTTGAGCAGCAGAAGTCAGTAGATGTCATGATAGTTAGCTAGGGAGATTAGAAAAATTTTTTTTTAACCTTTTCCCGGTGATAGTCGGTTCAACGGTGTGCAGCCATCTAAGACAAGAAAGAGCATCCAAAGGATTTCTATCGTACATCACTCTTTTTTTTAAAAAAAAAAGGTAGAAAAGGCTGAAGTTCTGATCCATTTCATCGATAAAGAAGAGATACGCATCGTTCCAAGAAAATGTTCAGCCCCAAAACACCATCATTTCTATCATGCATCTACAAATCTTATGTTGTTTCTTACTCTAGATGTTTCAAACAATCAATGCTGCTTGCACAAGAACACAATTCACCAATCACCATGCTGTGATATAAGGAATGCAACAGAAAGACAAAAGGTGACCACACCTCTTTCCATTCTTTGTGCACTGAACGATCATGTCTATCAACTATCAGGCCTTGTTTCGTTTACGCCTAGATTCAATCCGAGCCGGGAATGACAAGTATAATAAAAAATTTATAATAGATACAATAAGAGACCGGGATTTATTCTGGGCCGGAAACCAATTTAGTCATGATAGGTACAACAGAATATCCGGATTAGTTCCACACCTCTTAACTAGTGGATTGATTCCCGGTCTCTTATTGTCCCTATCATAAGTAAATTGATTATCAGTCCAGAATAAATCCTGGTTTCTTATTGTATCTATCATAAATTTCTTGCTACACTTCATTTCTGGTCCGGATTGAATCCGGGTGTAACCGAACAAGGCCTCAAGGTAGGAACAAAGCTGTATGCTGCTTTCTGTGGCCGTTGCGGCAGCAGCTGCATGTGTTGCAGCTTCCAATGACTTGCATATGGGCTGGCTTTCATGTCAGGTTTCCAACTGGGCAAAGTAGAATTAGTCATATGATCCGGCCGGCGATATGATCAGCACTAGCTAGCTGCCTGTTTCCAGCGAAGCTAACGATAGTATCGATCGATGATCCCAGAGTCGTGCAGAACAAAGCTGGATGCACAAAGTAGATGATTATTCCAAAGGGCTGGCTCACATCGAGCTTTTAGTTAGCTGTGTCCAATCAAATGATCCTGCGGCTTCTTGCTCCTAGCTGTGAAAGACGTACTCCATGTTAAGTTGCAGAATCTTCAGTGGAAATGCACGTCGTGACAGCTAATTTTTAATAATTTTTTGTTTCAACATTTTCACAAACAAAACTAAGGCCCTTTTTAATTTTTTTCTGACAGAAATAGAATTGTGTTATGTGGAAATACGAACTCTACGTTTTTGGCGTACGATTCACACAATAAGATATATATTTTACAGTCCATAAAAAAGTATCTATAGACTATACTAGATACTAAAATTTGAGAGATCTATATGACACTACTAAATTTTACACTATAAAATATAATACTAATACATGTCAGTATCTTATTAAAGATGGTATAATTATCTGCTTATAATACCTACAACAACAACAAGCGTTGTCATGGAAGGACAACACGAGTAGTCTCTACAACGTTCATGTGCAAAGGTGGCATGTACTAGCCCATTACAAGGAGCAGCCAATTTCAACGTGGCCATAGCCATTCGTAAAATATATAAGTAACTATTAGCGTGATTAAGCTCGTCCGAACAAACGTTGTTAATCAGGTATCATCCAATTATTTATCACATATTAATCCTGCGAACGGTGTCATGTTTTCCTCCCTGTACGTGTGCTTAAATATGGGCCGCTAATTATCGGTCGCATGCATGGATACGTCGCCATTTGCATCTGTTGCGAAATAAGTAGAGTAATGCGGAGTGGGACATGCTCAACCGGTCAGGTGGTTTTCTTGGGTACAGACTGAAGAGACAGCGACAGCCCTCCGTCCCATTATTTTAAGTGTAGCTATGTTTTCATACTAAAATTCTATCGTCCGTCTTATTTATAATTTCTTTTAAAAAAATTAAAAATATAAGTCATGTATAAAGAACTATTCATATTTTATCATCTCATAACAACAAAAACACTAATTATAAAAGAAATTTAAATAAGACGGACGATCAAAATTGGACACGGAAACTCATGGTTGCAGTTAAAATGGGACGAAGGGAGTACTTCTAAGCAAGTAGTAATAGGAGTAATCGTCCCATAAAAAACAAATCTAGCACGGGATATGATATTGCAAATTTAAATACTACACTCACTTCGTCCCATAAAAATTAAACATAACACATGATATGATACGTCTCAGTACTATGAATTTGAATAGAATACTATCCAGATTCGTAGTACGTCACATACCATACTAGATTAAAAAATCGTCCCATAAAAATTAAACATAACACATGATATGATACGTCTCAGTACTATGAATTTGAATAGAATACTATCCAGATTCGTAGTACGTCACATACCATACTAGATTAAAAAATCGTCCCATAAAAATTAAACATAACACATGATATGATACGTCTCAGTACTATGAATTTGAATAGAATACTATCCAGATTCGTAGTACGTCACATACCATACTAGATTAAAAAATCGTCCCATAAAAATTAAACATAACACATGATATGATACGTCTCAGTACTATGAATTTGAATAGAATACTATCCAGATTCGTAGTACGTCACATACCATACTAGATTTTTTTTAATGAAGAGAGTAATACTATTATGTTACTGTCATCCTGCTTAAAATGTATGTGCCGTTGCATATAAATTACATCCTCCGTTTAAAAAAACCAACTTCAAAAAACACAAACTAAATATGCTTATTATCTCAAGAAATTTGGTTTTTTTTTGACAGAGAAAATGTCTGTACGGATTGACTTGTAAATCACGCCCTCTGTCTAAACAAATTGAGAGCATGAATCTAGAAAGATGGAATTATAAAGGTTTGGTTTAGGACGGAGGGTTTTTTTTAAAGATAGAGGGAGTAAACTAGATAACTTATTAATCAGTGCTTACTCAGTGGACTAGGTAGGTCGATCTCAAATGTTATTATTTACTTTCTACGGTCTTTTTAATTCCTTATAATTCAGAACATGGGCATAGGTCTATGGTCCCGTTCTTAGTAGCTCATTGATTTCCCCGCACAATTTTATACGTGTTAGTTAAATTAGATTTGTTATACAACTCTTAGCTTATACTATACGCCGTTAACTTTTAACATGATTTTGATCATTCATCTTATTAAAAAAATATCATTTATTTTTTTACTTATTTTATCATTAAAGAAACTATAATCTCAACATATTCTTTTCACATATTCATTTATATTAAACTTTTTATACTACCCCAGGAGTTTGGCCTCACAGTTTTTTATTTTTTTTCATATTCACTTAAATGTGGGCCCTACTTCTAATTTGTGATTAGGCTAGCGCATCAGCACAAGTGGACCAAATCAATGTGCCACATCAGCAAAAACCACTCTTAAAACTGTTAATGGAGCCAAATTGCATCGATTTTAATATCACGATTAGGAGATACAAATAATATATACCTATATTATTTGGGGGAGTAAATGTGGACTTAGTCCTTCCAGCATTGATCTGCTAACAGCCCACATGATTGCGGAGACCGGTATGGGAGACGAAACCGCGTGATCTGGTCTGAGGGTTCGACTGTTCGAGTCGGTTCGAGGCCCAGGAGCATTGGTAGTAGTACTACGTATAAGCAACGTCAGTGAATGCGTCAGTACCTCAAGGTGGATAAGCTATAAGAAGTAGTCGAAGACGAAATTAAGTACTACTACTACAATTAATACATTTTGTGTAACATTTGTACATGTACAATGGTTTATGTATATATAAAGTAAAGCTAGATATGTATATATACATGTGTAGAAAGAACCAAACATTTGCAATATCCAATAGCTAGCAGCCAGTACGTAACGATATTTACACAGGAATTAACTGTTCCATTGCTTCAGCATGTCGATCGATCGATCGATCATTTTCAGTCTACGCCGGGATGATGAAGGAACAAGGCGTAGAATCCCCCAAGAACAGTTGAGGCGGCCATCACCCAAATAATCGCATCCACCGGCCACGGCATGAGCGCGGAAACCCTCCACGAGAACACCGCGGCGAGCAGCGCCGTGACGACCCATACGCCGGCCTTGGCGCCGCCCCTCGCCGGCGAATTCCGCGGCGCCGCCTCGAAGCGGCGGAGGAACACGAAGAGCAGCACAAGGCTGAGGTACGACACGACGATGAACGACGTCTCGGTGATTTCTCCGTGTGACCTGTGGATCGCAGCGATCGAGCTTGCTGTGAGGAGGATAAACCCGATGCAGGTCGTAGCAGCTTCTGATGCCATGAAACGGATCGGAGTAAAGAGTGACGTCGTCTGGACGTCCGATATATTATATAGCCGGCGACAAATACTGGAAATGGGATCATGGTTTGTTAGCATGCATTTATAGGCCGCGCTTGCCTGCGCGTCGGGTTGAAGTTAGGTCGGTGCATGTATGGCCGAGTTTAGTTTCAAACTCCCAACTTTTCCATCATATCAAAACTTTTCTACACACACAAACTTCTACTTTTTCATCACATCGTTCCAATTTCAATCAAATTTTCAATTTTAGCGTGAATTAAACACACTTGATTCTCAAGCTTACGGTTGTCATCAGTATGATATGATTAACGAGTGGATGTATATCGATACGCATGACGAGGTAATGATCCTTTTTGAACGGAACGAGGTAATTAATGATTGTTGGTTCTCAAGCTTACTGTTGTCATCTGTATATTCTGTAGCAGTATACCATGTAAAAGATTTAGTCTTATGATAATTTCTCACACTATCATTATAACAAACTGAAATATATATATGTTGCTAATATTCCTATAAACTTATAATTTTATTACTATAGTTACAGTTTTCTAAAGTTTACTCTTTAAAAAATACAGTATATATGTCGGTTTCCCGGTGCACTACGGCCCCATTAGTAATTTACTCGTCGGTTCGTACGGCCCTATTAGCATGTATGTCCGCCGTTCGTTTGGCCCACTAACAGCATATTAAACATGTGGATAGGATCTTCAGTGAGGGCCAGCACAACACGGACCATTAATCAATGGCGGTTCCGGGTAACACGCTGAGTCAACGCGGGATCAGCGACCGACGATTTGGTCACGCGCTCCAAGCTACGTAACCATATGATTACAGTTATTCTTTACTTCTAACGTAGGCTGTGCTTAGCTTGGGGGTCTGATCGGTCCCGCCCCCATAGACACTCCTCCCACTTCTCCCCTTTCTCCTCCCCTTCTTCTCCTCCTATTATAGTACACCAAAAAAAAAATTAAAAAACAAAAAGTTAGAAAAATTTATGTATAAAAAATTTGAATTCAAATTCAAATTTAAATCGGGTATGTAAACTTTTGACTTATAAACTTTGAATCTATAAACTTTAGGTGTATAAACTTTAGATATATAGAAATACTATATATAGAAAATATTTGAATTATTTGAATTCAAATTCAAATTTGAATCAGATATAATTCAAATTCAAATTTGAATCGGGTATATAAACTTTAGGTGTATAAACTTTAGATGTGTAGAAATACTATATATGAAAAATATTTGAATTTAAATTCAAATTTGAATCAGATATAATTCAAATTCAAACTTGAATCGGATATATAAACTTTAGGTTTTTAAATTTAGGTGTATAAACTTTAGATGTATAAAAATACTATATATTAAAAATATTTGAATTCAAATTTAAATTTGAATCGGATATATAAACTTTTGGTCTCTAAACTTTAGATGTGTAAATTTGAGATGTATAAACTTTAGGTGCATAAATTTACTAAAATAGGAAAGTAATACGGTGCCAAAAAAGGAAACCAGGTAGAGGGAGGGAGGGGGAGGAGGGTTCCCGTGCTTAGTTCCCTTCAAACTTCTAACGTTTTCGTCATATCAAATGTTTGAATACATGTATGGAGCATTAAATATAGATGAAAAAAACCAATTGCACAGTTTGTATGTAAATTGCGAGATGAATATTTTGCGCCTAATTACGCCAAGATTTGACAATGTGGTATTATATCATGATTTGACAATGTGGTGCTACAGTAAATATTTGCTAATAACGGATTAACTAGGCTTAATAGATTTGTCTCGCAGTTTACAAGCGAAATCTGTAATTTGTTTTGTTATTAGTTTACGTTTAATACTTTAAATGTACGTGTGTATACGTTAATTTTTTTTCGAAAACAACTAAACACGGCCATAATCAAAAGAAAATTATATTTATTTTATTTTTGACAATAAACATTACTAATATCACTAGTACAGTAGGAATCCTCTTCTCATACATTTCTCACCAAGTACAGTACACGCCACACGTCACTGCTAATTTAATTGTCACCGCAAGCTTCATGCATTTCAGCAATTTTGAAGCCGCGGCGATGCTGCATGCAGTAATTTTGGGGCGCACAGAAATAAATCACTGGCACGAACAAATTAAATGGTCATCCCGCGCGCCGTGTGCTTGCCCGGCGCGATCGATGGAGAGGCGCCGTATCAAATTAGCAAATTAATTAGCAGGAGTACCGAATTAATTTCAACATGGCAAAGGTTAACTAGCTGTACTGTTTACATAATTAATCATCAAGAAACTACTCCTAGCAAGCATTGCTTTTACATGAAGCACGGAGGGGGAGATAATGCCAAACATGAGTAGCGGCCGCGTTGAGCAGTTGAGCACGCCTACGCAACTATTTGGATATATATACATTGGGACGTGTTGACTGAGCAGTGAGCACAAAGAGTCACGGCAACGCTTGACCTGTTGAGTACGGATGGTCTCCCTGGCTAGATGATCATCAGGGTGTTTTCCTTGTAATTATCTTATGGATAAGTACCAGAGTTGAAAACTCTTACACAAGAGTACAAGACATGTCATTCTTCAGAGCCTATCCCCTCACAACGGCTGAGTATACAACACAACTCTTAACCATTAATCCATCACAATATTTTTTTTATTACCCTTCTTACGAGAAAGCAAAATTCCTTTATGAAAGGTAATAAATGATTTTAAATTTAACATTGATGTTTTTTCTTTCCTCTCCCCTCGCTCTCTCATGTTATCAAATTTGTCTTGTTAGTTAGTAAAGCTACGAGCATTTGATTAAAAATTGTGGTACATGTCCTAAGTGAGACGTTTCATGTCAACCCCTTATTGTTTTGTAGTGCGGTGGAGAGACTGAAATGAGCTCGAGGAAATCGAAAAGAAAACACAGGAACGAGGAAATAGACACGACGTCAGATTACAGTCTCCAGAGAACTCGCTTTGATGGACGATAGGATAGACATGCTGATATGGCCACCATGATCAAATAATGTATCAAAATTATGGGAGACTTGTATCTATGAGAGCATCTAGACTCTAGTTTCCTTTTCCACATCTTTATCTGTCAAATTTTGATTTCGAACCATCTGATCTTAGTCTAATGGTTACATTACTACTACTCCCTCCCTCTCTAGACCCTTTTATCCCTCTCCAACCTCACCATCTTTTCCAAACTATTCAAATTAGTCATATCTAAACTGCACTATACTAGAACCGGAGATACACTGGTGACGTCTTTTTTTCCCTCAGAACCAACATTCCTCTACCTTTGACACCCTTTCCATCATCGCAAGCATGATGACCCTCCTGTTAGAATAATTGGGCTAGGCTCGATTTATCCTATTAAAATCTCAAAGGCCCATAATAAGTGTGATAATAATACCACCTTAGGATTTAAGCGAGGACTATCTCAACCTAAATAGGGAGTTATTGGAGACTCCCTGTTGACCGGTTGAGGTGGGAGTCGGAAAGCCACACGCGTGCGCGCCGGGCCGAGGCCGTGGCCGTGGCTGGCGTCACGTCACGTCGCTATTCTTTTGCAACCACGATCCCACGTTCCCACGACTGAACGATCACAACGATTCGCTTGCTTCTTTCCCGGGTGTTAGTTCTTCCTCCTCCGCGCTTGTGCTGTTCTCGCTTCTGATCGCTTGCGCGCACGAGCACACCTTCGCCTGAGATCTGCACCGGGTAGGCGGGTGATCAGGTTTTTGGGGAGTGCTTCTCACACGACTGCTCGTCCACCATGTCTGCGCCTGGAGCCGGAGCTTCCGATGGTGCGCCTGGAGCTGGAGCCGGAGATGGTGCGCCTGGAGCTGCGAACGTCAACACCAACGGAGGCAATTTTGCCTCACAATCCAGCGGAGGGCCATTCTCGGGGTATATCCTTCTCCTGCTGTTAACTCATTCGTTCATAGCGCTGTTAGTCCTGTTAGTCGCAAGTCAATTGCGTTCTTGCTTATGATACCTTTAGCATGCTACTGGTTATGCTACATGTTGTCACTAGATCACCCCACACTGTTTATGCCATGATTATTGTCTTAACATTTTGGATTAAAATATGCCGATATATGACCATATTTCCAACACTCCAAAAACCTGATAGGTCATTTTCGGTAGTTGGCTTTGCTGCTGCACTGAAACCACATGCTTTTGATGGTTCTAACTATAAGAGATGGAAAGCACGTGCACTATTGTGGTTGACAGCGATGTAATGCTTCTATGTTTCACGGGGCAAACGAAGTGAACCACCTCTTTCTCCTGAGGAAGAGGCTAAGTTCGAGGCTTCGGATTGCCTGTTCCGTGGAGCATTGATCAGTGTACTCGCTGACAACATAGTGGACGTGTACATGCACATGCCTTCCGGGAAGGACATGTGGGATGCACTTGAGGCCAAATTCGGAGTTTCCGACGCCGGCAGTGAGCTGTATGTCATGGAGCAGTTCTATGACTACAAGATGGTCGATGACCGTTCTGTAGTAGAACAAACTCATGAGATTCGGATGCTGGCTAAGGAACTTGAGAACAACAACTATGAGTTGCCGGACAAGTTTGTGGCAGGTGGCATTATTGCCAAATTGCCACCTTCTTGGTCAGACTTTGCCACTTCTCTAAAGCACAAGAGACAAGAGTTCAGTGTTTCTGATTTCATTGGCTCTTTGGGTGTTGAGGAGAAGGCGAGGGCAAAGGACGTCCGGGGCAAAAAGGTTGAGGGAGGTTCTAGTGCCAATATGGTACAGAAGAAGAACCCTCATGCATCCCACAATAACAAGAAAGTCAAGCATGATGTCAAACCCAAGGCTGCAACCAACTTTAAGAAGAAAGGCAAGGGAAAGGCAAAGGGAGACTGCTTTGTGTGTGGCAAGTCTGGGCATTGGGCCAAGGACTGTCCTGAGCGCAAAGACAAGAAGTCTGCCAACATGGTCATTAGCGAGGGAGGAGGAATATCGGGGTACGGTAAAATATTACCTACAGTTCTCTTTGTTTTTCACTCACCTGATTGGTGGGTGGATACTAGTGCTAATATTCATGTATGTGCTGACATTTCTCTGTTTTCTTCTTATCAGGTCGGGAGAGGTTCCTCCTTGTTGATGGGAAACGGGTCGCTTGCGGCTGTTCATGGTGTTGGTATGGTCGATCTGAAGTTTACTTCGGGAA
Organism: Oryza sativa Japonica Group; assembly: GCF_034140825.1. Classification (NCBI taxonomy): domain Eukaryota; kingdom Viridiplantae; phylum Streptophyta; class Magnoliopsida; order Poales; family Poaceae; genus Oryza; species Oryza sativa. The sequence continues at coordinate 2,625,748 of NC_089040.1, read as the reverse complement.
AGACCGTGCAGCTGAAGAACGTGCAGCATGTCCCTTCAATAAAGAAGAATCTTGTTAGCGGCTCTCTACTGTGTAGAGAAGGTTTTAGACTTGTGTTTAAATCCAATAAATGTGTCGTATCTAAATATGGGACTTTTGTTGGAAAAGGTTATGACAGCGGAGGCTTGTTCCGCTTTTCTTTGAATGACATGTGTAATAATCATAATGTTGTGAACCATATTAGCGAGAATGATGAGTCTAATGTGTGGCATTCACGACTCTGTCATGTGAATTTCGGTTGTATGACGCGCTTAGCTAACATGAGTTTAATTCCAAAATTCACTTTGGTGAAAGGTTCTAAGTGCCATACTTGTGTTCAATCGAAACAACCTCTCAAGCCTCACAAGGCATCTGAGGCGAGGAATTTGGCACCTCTTGAACTTGTTCATTCCAATTTGTGCGAAATGAATGGCGTGTTGACTAAAGGGGGAAAGAAATATTTCATGACACCGATAGATGATTGCACTAGGTTTTGCTGTGTGTATCTATTGAAAACAAAGGATGAAGCATTGCATTTCTTTAAGACCTATAAAGCTGAGGTAGAAAACCAACTTGAAAGGAAAATCAAACGGTTGAGGTCTGATAGAGGTGGGGAGTATTTTTCCAATGAATTTTCATCCTTTTGCGAAGAGTTTGGAATTATTCATGAGAGGACGCCTCCCTATTCACCCCAATCAAATGGGGTGGCCGAAAGAAAGAATCGTACTCTAACTGAGATGGTGAATGCCATGTTAGACATTGTAGAGCTTTCCAAGGAATGGTGGGGTAAGGCAGTTTTGACTGCATGTCATGTCCTGAATAAAATTCCAATGAAGCATAAGGAAGTAACACCATTCGAGGAATGAGAAAGGAAGAAATTAAATCTCTCATACCTACGAACATGGGGCTGTTTGGCCAAGGTAAATGTACCTATAGCCAAAAAGTGGAAACTTGGACCAAATACTGTTGATTGTGTGTTCCTTGGTTATGCTATTCACAGTGTGGGTTATAGATTCTTAATAGTAAACTCTGGAGTACCCGGCATGCATCTTGGTACAATTATTGAGTGTAGAGATGCTACATTCTTTGAGAATGAATTTCCCATGAAACATACACCTAGCACCTCTAGTCAAGAAACTGTCATGCCCCATGAGCACTTTGCACCGATAGAACACAATGATCAAACGCCTGAGGAAAATCCTGAGGAGGACAACATTGTAGATACTCGTAAGAGTAAGAGACAAAGGGTTGCAAAATCCTTTGGAGATGACTACATTGTATACCTCGATCCACACCCCAAGAACCATAGAAGAGGCATATTCATCTCCTGACGCTGACTACTGGAAGGAAGCAGTACGCAGTGAAATGGACTCGATTATGTCTAATGGTACTTGGGAAGTCATTGAGCATCCATATGGGTGCAAGCCCGTAGGATGCAAATGGGTTTTCAAGAAAAAGCTTAGGCTTGATGGTACAATTGAAAAGTACAAGGCAAGGCTTGTGGCAAGGGTTATACCCAAAAGGAAGGCGAGGACTTTTTTTGACACATACTCACCAGTTGCTCGCTTGACCACGATTCGAGTACTACTTGCTCTGGCAGCCTCTCATGGTCTTCTCGTCCATCAGATGGACGTTAAGACAGCTTTCGTAAACAGAGAGCTGGAGGAGGAGATCTATATGGATCAACCATACGGATATGTACTAGAAGGTCAGGAGGGAATGGTGTGTAAACTGTTGAAATCCTTGTATGGCCTAAAGCAAGCTCCTAAGCAATGTCATGAGAAGTTTGACACCACGCTTACATCTGCAGGCTTTGTTGTGAACGAAACTGACAAATGTGTGTACTATCACTATAGTGGGGGAGAAGGAGTGATCTTGTGCTTATATGTCGATGACATATTGATCTTTGGGACCAGCCTCAATGTGATTGAGGAGGTCAAGGACTATCTGTCCAAGAGTTTTGAAATGAAGGATTTGGGAGAGGCTGATGTTATTCTTAACATTAAACTACAAAGAGGAGATGAGGGTGGGATTACACTTGTGCAATCGCACTATGTGGACAAGGTTTTGAGTCGCTTTGGATATAGTGACTGCAAGCCAGCTCCTACTCCTTATGATCCCAGCGTGCTATTAAGAAAAAACCGAAGAATAGCAAGGGATCAACTGAGATACTCTCAAATCATTGGTTCATTGATGTACTTGGCTAGTGCAACGAGGCCAGACATCTCATTTGCTGTAAGCAAGCTGAGCCGGTTTGTCTCAAATCCAGGAGATGATCATTGGCAGGCTCTGGAAAGAGTAATGCGCTATCTAAAGGGCACTGTGAGCTATGGGATTCACTATACCGGGTATCCAAAAGTACTAGAAGGGTATAGTGACTCAAACTGGATATCTGATGCTGATGAGATAAAAGCCACAGGTGGATATGTGTTCACACTTGGAGGTGGCGCTGTTTCCTGGAAGTCTTGCAAGCAGACCATCTTAACGAGGTCAACAATGGAAGCATAACTTATAGCATTAGATACTGCGACAGTTGAGGCCGAGTGGCTTCGTGAACTCCTGATGGATTTGCCGGTGCTTGAAAAACCAGTGCCAGCTATCCTAATGAACTGTGATAATCAAACAGTGATTATTAAAATGAACAGTTCAAAGGACAACATGAAGTCATCTAGGCATATCAAGAGAAGACTGAAATCTGTCAGAAAGCAGAAAAACTCCGGAGTGATAGCATTGGACTATGTCCAAACGGCTAGAAATCTGGCAGATCAGTTTACCAAGAGGCTACCACGTAATGTGATAGACAGTGCATCGAGGGAAATGGGCTTGATACCCACCTAAGGTTGCACAATAGTGGAAACCTGTCCATTGTGATCGGAGATCCCGTGAATTTGGATGGCGAAACAAACTATTGTGTGACTGAGAGAAGAGACCCTTGAAAAGGGCTCATTTTCATGATGTACTTCTCTTCTTTCCTGCATGGTAGGATGGCTCATGCCTTAATGTGATCCGAGTGGCTTTTCCAAGCAGAGATGTTGACCTGCAGAACATCTCAGAAGTAACACACCTATATGAGTTCGACTGCTAGTCACAGTCTATGAGGTTTGGGCGATCTCTAGATACTCATGAAAGGCCTGGAGTTTGACTTATATGCTCCAAACAAAGGGGATGCAAACGGCAGCCCAGTACCAGTCAAGGGTTTGAGTGAAACCTGATCACACAAAACTGACAATTCAAGGCATAGTCCATTGTTCAGTTGTGGTCTGATGTAGCTCATTTCCTAGTTGGAAGTTCAACTTAACAGTCTCCACCAAAACACTGGTATATCAAACAAGCACAACCTTGAGAACATTTCTTATGAGCCTTGAAGTTTGGTGGGGATTGTTAGAATAATTGGGCTAGGCCTGATTTATCCTATTAAAATCTCAAAGGCCCATAATAAGTGTTAAGGATAATAGTACCACCTCAGGATTTAAGCGAGGAGTATCTCAACCTAAATAGGGAGTTATTGGAGGCTCCCTGTTGACCGGTTGAGGTGGGAGTCGGAAAGCCACACGCGCGCGCGCGCCGGGCCGAGGCCGAGGCCGAGGCCGAGGGCGTGGGCGAGGCGAGGCGTGGCTAGTTGGCTGGCTGGCTGGCGTGCGTCACGTCACGTCGCTATTCTTTTGCAACCACGATCCCACGTTCCCACGACTGAACGATCAGAACGATTCGCTTGCTTCTTTCCCGGGTGTTAGTTCTTCCTCCTCCGCGCTTGTGCTGTTCTCGCCTCCTCGCTTCTGATCGCTTGCGCGCACGAGAGATCGGAAGGAGCAAGGCCTTCGGAACCACACCTTCGCCTGAGATCTGCACCGGGTAGGCGGGTGATCAGGTTTTTGGGGAGTGCTTCTCGCACGACTGCTCGTCCACCATGTCTGCACCTGGAACCGGAGCTGCTGACGGCGCCGTTGCTGCTGGAGCTGGAGCCAGAGATGGTGCGACTGGAGCTACGAACGTCAACACCAACGGAGGCAATTCTGCCTCACAATCCAGCGGAGGGCCATTCTCGGGGTATATCCTTCTCCTGCTGTTAACTCATTCGTTCATAGCGCTGTTAGTCCTGTTAGTCGCAAGTCAATTGCGTTCTTGCTATATGTTCATGTTCATGATGCTTATGATATCTTTAGCATGCTACTGGTTATGCTATATGTTGTCACTAGATCACCCCACACTGTTTATGCCATAATTATTGTCTTAATATTTTGGATTAAAATATGCCGATATATGCCCATATTTCCAACACCTCCTAGCACCCAACCGACTAGATGTTCCAAGTTTATTTATTGACTATTTCTACCCCTGGCACACTCATCACTCATCCATCCCATGGCCCATAGCCCCAACCACGTCACCGCCATCTCACCACATATCATGTTCGCTACCCCCAAAGTCCTTGAAGCACAAGGGGTTGGAAAACAACGATGATGATGAACACCTGATCCCTAAAGGCATTAGGTTTCCGTCATCGTCGCACTATCACTGTAGATAGACAGCTCGTCTAAACGACATTTTAATTGTGTCGGACCGGATCGTGATTTAAAAATCTTGGCATCAACCTAAAGACGATAAGATTAGAATTGAAATCCACCCAAGGATATTTGTTGCAAACTAAAACATATATTCATTGTAGTCTTTACATAATAGATACATTATTTCCCATATAAAGTATAGGACATGATCACATCTAATAGACTATACTGTAAAAGAAAAACACAAAAAACAATAGTAATAATCTAGAGGTTTACAACACCATGTTTTTACATCATTTGTCAAGGTACAGTTCAACTATCTATGTTTTTTTGGTACTTTCCAACAATATGAATTAAGGTATCACAAATAAACACTGCTGTTTGTTAGGTTGGGTAACGTAAACCTTTTGCCGCCAAACAGCACGTACGTATGGAGCTTTTGAAGCTACAAATAATCAAACACCGTTTGGAAGTTTTATCTGACGTGATATATATATTCTTCCATCTACTGCCGACCAGACCAAAGGAACAGTGTGTAGAATCCTCCAACCACCGTGGACGCAGCCATCAACCAAACGGCGGCTGCCACAGGCCACGGCATCAACGCTGAAACTCGCCATGAGAAGACAACCGTGAGGAGAGACGAGGAGAACCAGACGCCGGCCTTGGAGCGAGATTTCGCCGGTGAGTTCGCCGGCGCCCTCTCGTATTGCTGCAAGCACCAGAACAGCAGCAGGAGGCTGAGGTACGACGTGGCGACGAAGGCTATGCCGGCGATATCTCCGTGCGACCTGTAGATGGCTAGTAGCGAGTTGAGCGTCAAGAAGCCAAACCATACGTAGGCCAGCCATGAAGCCATTGCCAGCCGCAACAGATGATCGATGGTCTGTTAAGGCAGCTAGCTCCGCAGGTCGCGTCTCCCGGCCATATTATATATGTCGCCTAATTAATGCTTATTGTTCAAGCCTCGAGCAGTCATATATTACCGACTCAAATCTTTTGACTTGTATTATATGACTATCCGTTTATTTATGTTTTCAAAGTAGCGAATCAAACTTAATTAATTTGTTTAGCTTAATACTATATACAAACAGCCTAGACACGTACCGCGTACGTACACTCTTGCGATCTTACGAAGCAAGGAAGCATCATCCATATATACGTCTTCCCCAAGGCTCTTGACCATTGAGGCATTGACTTCACTAATCTAATAAAGAAGTCTTTTCGCGTCGTGTAGTCCACCCGTTTGATAATTAAATTACTTGTTACTTTAACTTACACGGCAGTCTAAGGGAAATAAATTCTCGGCATTTTCCCTCGCAGGCTGCAGTGATCAATTTGGGAACACCGATCCAAAACGAATGGATGAGGCATGATCTAAGGTTAGAAAATCCATGTCCCTCTGCATTAACAACTTCTCGCTACTTGCGCGTCCCTGTTCCTGAATTTTGTCTTATACCAGACTCAAGACCTACCCTGTAGGAGCGAAAAAACCTACAGGGTAAGACCTATACCTGCAAAATCAAAATTTCCATCCAATTATCTAACTGAGACAAGCACAAGATCTCCTAGCTCAACTACCAGATCAGGTATATATATACGTACATATTTTGCATACAGAAATTTTCAAATTGGGAGCTTTGAGAATCAAACGGAAAGGGAATAATTAACCTCAACATCTGGAATTCTCTCGATTGAGGAAACCGAACCTTTCAACACCGCGTCACTCAGCGAGGAGCGGCGGTGAAGAATCGAACCAACGCACCACCGCCGGTTGGTGTGCAGTGTTGCTATATGACCAAAAGATGGATGGATGGATGGCTGGCTGCGGCGGCCTTCGTTTCCGGCCATCGGCGATGAGCAGCTCGCATGCGACTGCGCTCCGCCGCCCGCCGTACGTCAAGGTGCGACGGGCTTCTGTTCCGTTGCCATCTCTCCTTCTGGCTTCTGCTCCGGTGCTCGCTCGCGTTTCCTTCCTCATCTGCAAAGGAGATGGGATAGTTGAGAGGACTGGTGCCGAAGTTTCACCGAAATTTCAGTATAATCGACACCCGGGCCCGGTCTTAAAAGGAGAGAGGGAGACATTAACAAGTGACGTTGGGCCAGTTTGGTTTGTGACCAATGTTGGCCTTACGAAAATTTGGTATGCCAATTTTTGATAAGGCCAACATGTGTTTGGATTGAAGCCAAATTGAACTAATTTGGCTATTGAAATGACCTATGTTATATAGGCATGCTTCAATTCAAACATACACAATTATTGTTGAGGTTGCTAAAAAATTGGCAAGCCTAATTTAGATCTCAAACCAAATTAGCCCGTTCTGCCGTTTTATCAATGAAACACGTATGGGTTACGTCAAACCGTCGAAGTCACCTGATCCACACAATATATATATTGGCTTAGTTCCAAATCTTTTCTTAATTAACATACATATAATTTATCTTGTTTTAACTATGTATTTTAAACTCGTACGAAAACCATTTATATAGAAGTTGATTTAAAATTAATATTAAATATATTTTCAAGTTTTTAGTAATTAAGATTCAATTAATCGTACATTAATAGTTTATCTCATTTATATGCATACTTAGGCTGTGTTTGCAAGAGCAAGTTCCAACACTCTCCTCCCGTTTTTCGCGCTTACGCTTTTCAAACTGCTAAACGATGCATTTTTTGTAAAAAGTTTCTATACGAAAGTTGTTTAAAAAAATCATATTGATCCATTTTTGAAAAAATAGCTAATACTTAATTAATCATGCGCTAATGGACTACTCCGTTTTCCGTGTGCACGGTGCATGTTCCCATTCTCCCCTAGTGATCAGAGCCTTAATCTTAATACTAGACTTTCTTGAACGAGGCTTATTTGCTATACTATGTCCCGTTCTTTTCTCATGAAGATAAAGATTTTACCTCAGTTTTTGTTAGCATGTTTTTCAAATTACAAAACGACGTGTTAAAAACTTTTTATATAAAAGTTGCTTTTAAATATTAAATATATCCATTTTCTTAGTTTATAATAATTGAAACTCAATTAATCATATGTTAATATGTTAATGGTTTTCTTATTTTGGGTGTCCGCTTTTATACCTTCGGTAACTAACGTTCATTCGTCAATCAATCACTCTCTTCATTAAAAAAAAACTTCATAGTTCTATTTCTACTCTCTTTATCCTAAAATTAATAAAATTAGTAGTACTAGATTTTTATTTTAAAACAGAGGAATTACATCATTACCTAGTCCACCTATACTAGTTTTCTACTCCCTTCTTCCCATATTATAATGAAATACGGATTTTAGGTGGATGTGACACATCCTAATAATACAAATCTGGATAGGAGTAATCCACATAAAATCCCTTAAAATATGGGATGCAATGAGTAAACAGTACCTCCATCCCAAAATAAGTTTATTTTCACAAAAAAGATGATAATACCTCTATTTTATTAAATCTCATGTAATTATCCTCACTTTATCTATTTCCAATACTATTTTTATAAACTCCAATGCAATGATTACTATAAAAATAAACTTCTTTTAAGATAAGTGAAAGAAGATAAAAATAAATTTATCATGGGACGAAGAAAATAGGATTTTGATCTTTCTCCTTACCTTCTTGGCATGGAGTAGTATACTTGAGTACTTCTTTCCAATCCGAATATCCGGAGAAAAGAAAATGACTTGCACCCGCAGGTGCTGTGACTCTGTGGGCCTGTGATAATATGGTAGCACCAAGTACTGACTGTCTTAGAGAAATTAATTTTATGGGTATTTGAAATTTATCTAAAACTTGATAAACTTAACCATTCATCTACTGTAGGCACATTGACATGTGATTTTACCGCTCCTTTTATATTTCAATTCTAATTTTATCACTCTAAACTTTATATTGTCTATACTACCGGGTGTACTGTAATTCTTTTTTTCAAACGACTGCTGTACAGACAGCCCCATTTCAATAATACATATTTCCTTCCTCCCAAAATGTTACGAATCCTAACGCAACTAATCCTATCCTCGATATAACATTTGGGAAGAAAGATGATCCTCGATGTAACATTTCGGAAGAAAGATGATGGGTGTGTTTAGTTCACGTTAAAATTAGAAATTTGATTGAAATTGGAACGATGTGACGGAAAGTTGGAAGTTTGTGTGTGTAGGAAAGTTTTGATGTGATGAAAAAGTTGGAAATTTGAAGAAAAAGTTGGAAACTAAACCAGGCCTATATATGGTGTGTTTAGTTCACGTTAAAATTGAAAATTTGATTGAAATTGGAACGATGTGATGAAAAAGTTGAAAATTTATGTGTGTAGAAAAGTTTCGATGTGATAGAAAAGTTTGAAGTTTGAAGAAAAAGTTAGGAACTAAACCAGGCCATAATATAGTTTGTTTATATTTGCAGTACATATTGTGACATACGACCTCCGTCCTAAAAATAAGTGCAGCTATGGGTATCCGTATCCAACGTTTGACCGTTCATCTTATCTGAAAAATTTATGAAAAAATTAGGAAATATTAGTCAAACATAAAGTACTATTTATGTTTTATCATCTAATAACAATAAAAATTTAAAATAAGACAAACGGTCAAATGTTGGATAACAGTGTAAAACTGCGCTTGTCCTGAGACGGAGGGGGTAGATTCCAGCAATTTCTGTAAACAAAAAAGTTAACCTAAGAGAAAAGAGAAAATATGACATATCATATTAGAACAAATATAAAAGATTCGTTGTATTAAAAGAGATTATATCCCCACATAGCCCTTGTTTAGTTCCGAAATAATTCTTCAAACTTTCAACTTTTTCATCACATCGAAACTTTCCTACGCACAAACTTTCAACTTTTACGTCACATCGTTTCAATTTCAATTAAACTTCTAATTTTGATGTGAACTGAACACACCCTATAGCTAGAGATTGTTTTTGGACGGAGGAAGTATAAAAGCAACAGCCGCTCATCCTGTCATCCATATCCACTGAAGATAAGATCACTCTTATCCATACGGCCGGGAAGACAATCCAGTTCCTCTGCTCTCGAGGTCTCGCCTGAGTCCTCATCCTGCCAAGTGCTAGCTATGGTTGAAGTGGACGATGGATCCAAACGGCAGATCGGCGTGGATTAGCAGGGCGGGGCTGGGCATCCTCACCGTCAACTCCGGCCTCGCCATCTACCGCTCCAGGGGGGACGCAGCCGCGGTCGCCTTCGTCCTCGGCTCGTACACCGCCCTGCTCCTCCTCTTCTCCTGCCTCTCCGCCTTCGAGCGCGCGCCGCCCGGGTCCCCCGCGAGGGGCCGCCTCAAGCGCGCGGTGTGGGCGCTCTCGACGCTCGTCACCGCCATGTTCGCGTGGAAGGTCGCGGCGCTCATGCCGCCGCCCGTGGCGGCCGTCGTTTGGGCCCTCGCCGTGGCAACCTCGCTCGGAGGATTCTTGGCCTTCTTCATCTACACCTGAAGTGGTGAAGCCGATCGATCGCTGTTTCTCGGTCGCCTGTGATGTATGGATGTACATATAGCTAGTAATTAGCTATTTAGCTATTACTAGTTTGTACATGCTTCAAGTGAACTATACTCTGCCTCTGTACATATATATATAGTACTTTAGTAACATACCGGATGTACATGTTTTGTACGTATCAGCGTATGAATATTTCTTTCTTTTTCAGTTTTCACTCTTTGTTCCAGCGTCTTGTTACAGTTCCAATTGATCTAAACGAGGAACAAGTTCACTTTAGGTCCCCCATTTGTTGCTGGGTCAGACATCCGTCCTTAACCCGCAATAACAAACATTACGCGTCACTTAACTCTGCAAATAGTCCACGTCTACATGGATGGTTTGACTTAATCCACGTCCTAACTCCTACGTGGTATTGGAAGCAAAATAAAAAAAATATTTTTTTTAAAAAAAAAGACAATTGCTTATTTGGCTCCGTTTAAACTGATCCTACTTTTTCTAGTTTGTTTATGTGACCTTACTTTTCAAAACAAACACCCCATCTGACCCTTTTCCACTGCACCACTAAAGTTTCATTTTTTTTAAAGAAATATAATTATTATTTGTAATGACCAAACTACCCTCAAGAAATCCTATCCACATCTAACCCTATCTATTCAATCCCGTCTTTCTCGTATATCCATTGCAGCGGCGGCACGCGGAGGGGACAAGCAGCCACGTCAGCTAGTGGAGGTAGTGGCGACGGAGGGGCGCAGAGGGAATGGACCCACGGCGGTGCGTGCGCGGAGGCGGTGCATGCAGAGAATGGAGCAGCGACGGCTACGGCGAGCAGAAGGACTAGCGGTGATGGTGGCTCGATGACGACGACGAGGAGCAACGGCGGCGGAGCTCAGCTATGACGGTGTGCAGGCGATGGATCCGGCTTTAGCTGGGTGTGTGAGCCATGGATCTGACGACGGCTGGGCATATGAGTCACAGATCCGACACATGCGGGTGACGGATCCCGTGGCGGCGGGTCAGCGACAGCGGCGCTGCGGTGGTCTCAGGGATTGCGGGTCATCAACGACGCACGACTCCTTCCCCGCGCCGGCAAGCTCTCCGACACTGGCCGCCGCTCGCCGCCATCCTCTGCGCCTCTCTCCCGCATGTTGGTGAGCTCCGGCACTGCGCCGTCACTTCTCGTCCACTACGCGCCGGCCTCCTCCTTCCTTCGCGCGCGTGATGCCGTCGCCCGCCCTCCACACGCCCGCGAGCTCCAGCGCCGCTCCCTCACTCCCCGCGCGTGTTGGCCTCAGTCTTCCTCCACGCGCGCCGTCACTGGGTAGGCAGCGACAACGACGACGCCGTGGCGAAGAGCATAGGGTACCGCTCCCTCCCTCCCCGCACGTGCTGGCCTCCGTCTTCCTCCGCGCGCGCTGCCACTGAGTCGGCAACAACGATGATGACACCGTGGAGAAGATATTATATTTTTTTTGGGATGCTATCCAAAATTTTGTTATATTTTAATTATATTTGATAAAATAAACACATACTCCCTCTATACTCATAAAGAAAGTCGGTTAGGACAATGTTTAAGTCAAACCTTGGGAATATAAATCATGAATAACTCTCAAGTTGTTGAGTTTAAAAATATAAAAATTATATGAATATATTTGTCTTGAAAAATACTTTCATAAAAGTATACATATATCACTTTTCAATAAATATTTTTATAGAAACAAGAAGTTAAAGTTGTGTTTTGAATACCGTGTCGCTGTCCTAAACGACTTCCTTTACGAGTACGAGGGAGTATAAAAATGTTTTATTTTTAAATTATTTTTTTACAAATACGACGTTTGGCCGTGAAAGTCGGCCGGACGGCTCTACTACTCCTATTTAATTTTTAAAGTACTTTTTTAAGAACTCTTTTAAAGTACTGGTACTCGTAGTACAACTACTCCCATGTAGTATAGCAGAGCAGCTACAATAGGTTCACTATTGTATAGAGTGAGTGAAATGCATGGAGTCATCCAACTTGTGCTTAAATATTTGGATCGTTAATATGAGTTAAGTGAGTTATTTAGCAATCTAACTATCCACATGAGCTTACCTTGTACGCATAGCATACCGCCTAAGACTAAAAAAACTGCATCTAGACATCCGCAACCACTTCACACCCCATCCGTTGCCTTCTAGGTTTTCGCCTCCGTCGTTGTTTATATTCATAACTTCTTGCCGCCGCTGGGTTTGATGACAAACGAGAGAGAGACTAAGAACTAGAAGAACTCATCGAAACAGACAAGTGAAATGATTTGGTTCACTTAATTTCAAGTATTTCCAAGTGCTAGCTAGTGATGTGAGAAAGGAAAAATATACACACACCGTTTTCTGCACATCCAAAAGCAATTTTCAATCATAGGCAGCATGCCATGTGTACAAAGTATGTTCATGTGGATAGTTAGATAGATAAATAACTTACTTAACTCACCTTAGTGACGTAGATGTGTTTTTTGAAAGTAAAGTGATCTGCATGACACATCTAAACAAGTTAAATGATCTTCCATGTACTCCCTCATTCTCATTATAAGCACAACCATAAGTTTTTGTGTCCAACTTTGATCGTCTGTCTTATATAAATTTTTTTAAAAACATAAGTCACGTATAAAGTACTATTTATATTTTATCATCTTATAACAAACAAAATACTAATCATAAAAAATATTAAATACAATAGACGATCAAAGTTAGACATGAAAACTCATAACTGCGTTTAAAATAGGACAGAGGGAGTGTTATACTTTAAACCTAGCTATATCATCACAATCCGATGTGGAAAAGAGAGAATTGAAAAGAGTGTAAAACAGACTCTAAATATATAACCGTAGGCTCCAAGAGAGATGCAAATGGAGGTTTCCACCAAGAGCTTGCATGCTACTTACCATGAAAGTGAGATACTACCTCCGTACCAAAATATAGATATTTTTAGCACAATATCTTACTCTAAAATAAAGCTATTTCTGCATCTATCTCCTTCTCTCAACCAATCACAATCATTCGTCTTCACCTACTCTTTCTTTTCAATCAATCATACTTCACTTACTCCAATCATTATCACCTACCTTTTTAATACATGTGACAATCTAAAAAATATTTACATTTTAGGAAAGAGAAAGTATATTATAGAATGATGCCATTGATTGTAGATTGAGTGGGCTGCTATTATACTTTTCTTATGTCTCCACCATACCTAAATAGAGCTTTCGACAGCAGAACCTCCTAACAATCGAGGCCCACATGTTATCGATAGGCTCATCTCACGGGCCGGCGACGTGCCATATGTGAACGGGCTCCATATGCCTCCGTATGGTCCTCCCCAGCACCGGCCAGCAGCTATGAATGGACACAAACGCCTCTCTTATGCTGGCCGGCATATAGAGTAATTTTCTGCTGTCTTTAGGGGAAAGAATATACCCCACCGTGATTGACCAAGCCGATGGGGAAAGCCACGCGTGATTGCCGGCGTCGGCACTGAACTCTTTCGGCGTGGAACACGGAGCACGTTAGGCGGAGTCGCGGAGACGAAGAGCAAGTATAATTGCAACGAGTGTGGAAGTAAGGTAACTAGTCTATCTGGCAATTTTCCATCGCCATGGATTCAGTTGCTAGCGGTTACAGCGCCTGAAACACAACACATTATGCTTGCATTGTTTCACCCCGCCATTGTAGAAACGGATGGACCACAACGATCGCCATTCTTCTTTACTCACCAAGGTAGGATTCGGTGCTCTCACTTGCAATTCCATCTTCGCCATCTACAGGTCGCAGGGTGACCTCGCCTCGGTGGCCTTCGTCGTCGCCGCGTACGCCGCGCTGCTGCTGCTCTTCTACTTCCTCGGCAAGTTCGAGCGCGCGCGCCCGGAGGAGAGGGGCAAGGTGAAGGCGGCTGTGTGGTCGCTCACCACGCTGCTCACCGCAATGTTCGCGTCAAGGGTGGCGCCTCTCATGCCGCCGCTCGTCGCCGCCGGCGTCTGGATCATGGCGGCCGCCACTGTCGTCGGTGGGTTCTGGGCTTTCTTCCTTCATCCCTGAAATTGTATTGCAGAGACCAACAGTTGTGTGAGTTTGAAACGTGTATTGTAACTTTGGAAGCGCATTTAAGCACATTAATGTAAGCGATCGAATATGATATACATCCTCGTTTTCTTTTTACTTGATTTTCTGCTATTTCTTTAGCCGCAGCCAATTAAGCCAATTTTCATGAAAGGCCATAACCAGGAAAACAAAAAAAAATATACCACCCCTCACACCCCAACAACGCCAACACACAGACTCAGGAGAAGGCTAGAAACGGACCGGCCGCCGCTAAGCGTGACCGACCGCTGCTAGACCAGCAACGGAACATAGCCAAGATCGTCCAAAACCCAACCCTTACAACCAACACAAAACCCCAATCTATCTAAGTCTTTGGGATTTAGGGAGAGAGAGTGTGAGAGAGAAAAATGGAACTCCTCTCCCCCTAGGCCCTCCAACGTGGCCAACTTGCAGAAGTTAGGGCGCCGACACAAGAGGATATGCTTGGGGGGTTTCGACAAGGGGATGCCTAGACAACCTCTCCAAGCTGAGAAGGGACGAAACGCCGCCGCTGCTGTCCGTCAAGGTCTCAAAGAGAACTGAGACTGGGCTTTCGCCCGGCAGCCACACTTGAGGGGTGAGACGACACAATAACGTCCTCAGGACGGGAATGACGCTCGAACATCATCGTTGCCCTGGGTTTTCACCTGTCGTCCATCGCCTATCGATCTACCACTGATACACCATTGCTCGACCGCCATCTAAACCTTCGTCGGCGCATGGGCACCAGTGCACCGGCGCCCCTGTGGGCCAGTCTCTACGTGCCTCCGCTGGCCTCCCCTCCTGATGCGCAGGCCACGACCACCGCCGCCACGCCAGTCGGCCTCGTCGTGCCGCACCGACACACGCCTCGGCCACGCCTCCTCACGCCACGGCCACTGACCACGCCTCCTCTCGCCATGCCGGCCTCCGGGGCTCCTCCTTGCGTTGCACGGCCACCGGCCACGTCTCCTCGCGCCACCAACCGCGTCTCCTCCGTCGTGCCGTCCGCTAGCCTCGCCGGCTAGCCACAGCCACCATGCCTGCTGCCGACCGCCTGCTCCTCCGCGCTTTCCGGCCACAGCTATCGTGCCTCCGCGCCTGCTGGCCATAGCAGCCGCGCCTTCCAGCTCGCCGCGACCGCCCGTGCCTCCGCCACCGTCCTGCCTGCCGCGGCCGTCGTGCCTGCCGCCGCCTGCCAAAGCCTCCTGCGCCTCCGTCACCGACGCCGCGCCCGCACCACCGCAGCCTAGATCCGACAGCGGCGACGCTAGATCCAGCTGCGGAGGTGCTAGATCTGACGGTGGCGGCGCCGGATCCGCCACCATGCGCCTTGCCGCCGCACGGCCTTCCCGGCTGCCGCCGGGGTTTGGAGCCTCACCGCCGCCATCCTGGCAGGCCGCACAGTTTCAGGCAACGTGCTTCGACGGCGGCGAGACGGGGAGAGGAGGGGAGGGTGACGGCGGCCGGAGGCTAGGATTCGTCCCTGGTGGCCGGTCACCCGCACGAGGACGACAGGGAGCGTTATTTTTTTTGTCCGTGAACTGAAGCTATATAGGAGAGACATTTGACATTAACAGAACATGCCCATAAGCATAACTCAACTTGCTGGCTCAAATACAGGAAAGTCAGTCCATCCCGCACCAGGCCCAAAGAAAATTGTCCAACAGAAAAGTCCAAAACGCTAGTACATAGGCATCGTTTAGATCCAAGGCGCATAATCCTAGCTTGACCTGACAAAGCCTAGCGTTTAGAACTGTAATTGTATCGTAGCATTTGGGGGCAAGCTAGCCCGAACGGGCAAGGAAAAGCTTGCTCGCGGTGGAGAGCCAATTCGGCTCGGTCCATCGACGGCAAAAGTAAGCCCGCAACAACCTGGTTTGTCTAAATGAGCTATAGCTGAAGGTGACAAACAACCAAACGTACCCGGCGGACCCCTCCCCGGCTCCCCTCCCCTCGTTCTCGATCGATCCAGATCGATCGGTGTCGGCAACCGCCGCCCCGTGCAATGCGTCGCGCCTCTTGCTCCCTGCAGCCTCCCCTCATCCCGCGCTCTGCTCCCTCCATCTTGCTTCGCGTCGCCCGTCCAGTGGTCGGCGCTCGCTGCTTGCTGCTGGTTCATGCCCCAGGACCCAAGCAGCCGTGCGGAGGCGCTGTCCTATGCCGTGAGATGCCCACTGGTCGCCGTCGGCCTCGCGATGAGCAACCCAGGCCGAGTGCGTCCCTATCCAACATGGAGGAGGAAGATGAGGTGCCGCCGTGTAGGTGCAACAACCTCCTGTGATTTGTTCAACCGTTGAATGATGATTTAGTTGTTCAACACTTGAAAGGCTTGTGATTTGTTGGTTTGATACTTAGACACAGTTGCATACTTGGATTTGAACTTTGGTTGTATAACCTGAATCTCCACAGGACGGATTTCATGCTAATTTGTTGGTTGATTTGAAAGGAGCGTAATGCAAGAATTTTTCAACACGTGTCTAAGACACTAGATCAACTTGCGGAGGATAGTAAAGAGGAAATTGCTGTCTGGAGGGTGGCTGGGATTTTCTCCCAATTTCGCGAGTAATCGCCATGACTGTCTGCGGGGTTTAGCCCTGCTTTCTTTTCTCGTTCTTAGTTGGCTGGGTCCTTTCCTTGCTACCGTGGTATAGTAATATCGTTGTAACATTTTACTGTATTTTCCCTCAAATCTTAAAATTGGTTGGCTATTCTTTTGGCCGACCCGGTAAAAAAAAAAACCTAAATCTCCATTGCAATCATTGCAATCATTTTGGTTTGGTTGTATTGGCTCGCGACCTAAACGAGCTGACCAGCGAGCCGAGCCGTGCTATTTCGATATTTACCCCTTAGCTGATCTCTTAAATATTTTTTTATTTAATTAATGTAGGCGTCGGTCCTTCCGCTGACTAACCCTGAGGATTAGTTAATAGTACTGGAGTATTTGACGGGGTGGTTGCGACTTGGGAGTAGGATTTTACGGAGAAAATGGAACACCCTGCAATACAAGCCAAAGGAAGGCAAGGAGGAGATGGTTTTCTCGACGAACATGAAGTACTCGTAACTCTCTCGCCAGGGAGCTTCCCTCCCCGGCCCAAGCAAGGATGGAGGTGAAGCCGGAGCTCAATCGATCTGCACAGGGTTACACGAGGCACTTCTTGGTTCTTCGATCCAGCTAGCTTTGGGATCGATCGTCCGGTAATAAGCTCCTGGTATGCTCCTCTTCAGTACCCCCTGGCCCTGTCATGCTCCTCTTCCCCCCTTTAGTTCGGATTTTCGACGCCATTCCTAAATCCTGTGACATTTTCATGAACATGTTGTCTTCCAGATGGATCTCCATGGTTCTAGCTAGCTATTTGTGCTTTGATGAATCCTGATTCCACTATCGTCGTCGTCGTCATCATCATCTTTTTTCTATTGTTGGTACATGTTCTTATATATTCTGGCGCATTTCGATTCGAGTTTGTCTCCTGCGCCTTCGATGAAATACTTACAAGTCGATCGAACAACACCTGTCATCATGGCTTACGCCAATAGCTACGTGCCGATAGAGTATAGACACATGATGCACGACAGGACGACGTGTTTCCACGTGAAACGTCGTCCGCGACAAGTTAATCTAGAGGCGGCGTCGTATTTGCCGCGTCCACACACGCGTGGCGGTGGACAAGAACGAATTGAACTTTTTCTCCATCCGTCTCTATAAATACACGGACACACAACCGCACACGGAGCTTCGCTCCCACCGTTTAGCGCATCGATCTGCTTAATTAGCTGAACCTTGGATTAACCATTATTTCGACGGGCCAAAAACCAAGAAGGCATAGAAATCCATCTCTATTTCAGCCCAATATACCATATGGATATGGATCGCCACGGAGCCCTGACCAAGCTGGGGTTCGGAGCACTAACATTCAACTCCGCGCTTGCAATATACCGATCGCGGGGAGACCCAGCCACGGTCGCGTTCGTGGCCGGCGCGTACGCGGCCATCGTTCTGCTCTTCTATTTCCTCCTCCGGTTTGAGCGACGACGGGATGACAGGGGGAGGACCAAGGTCGTGGTTTGGGTGCTGACGACCCTACTGACCGCGATGTTTGCAGCGAGGGTGGCTCCGCTTATGCCGCCGCTCGTCGCCTTCGTTGTCTGGGTCATGGCGGCTGGGACGTCGGTTGCTGGATTCTGGGCTTTTTTTCTCAACCTCTGAGATCCAAGAGCGCACTGTAGATTTGTTTACGGCACGGCCTTTCTTATTGTTAGTGGCTTGCTTATTTAAGTTGCTTGTAACCAAAATAAATATAGACTTTAGGTGGGAAAAATAAAAGAATCATCTTGTACTTTTTTGCGGGCCACAATTATAGCCCATTAACTTGACGCGTCACCACCAATTCTCTCTTCCGTGGAGCATATACGAGGGTGGTTTGATCTGTCACTAGACCACGAGACGAATTTATTTAGTCTAATTAATTTATCATAGCAAATATTTATGGTAGCACAATATTATCAAATCAAGCCAAGACAATTAATCCACAAGCCACCAAGAAGAAGATCTTGACGACCATTCCGAATACCTCCGCCAAGTTATTTCGTTGGAATTCTAATTTCCAAACAAACAAGATTTCGGATAAGTAATTTAAGAGAAAAAACCTATAAGAACAAACATACATGTATTGTTAGGTATAGTAGGCAATACAACCAGACATGAGAGTCAGGTCTCTAATTAAGACAATACTGTGCATGGACTCCGTGTAGTCACATCCATAGACCTTATAACCATACCCACGGAAGACCGTGCACTGTATTGTCTTAATCAGAGAACTTACTCTCAGGTCTGGTTGCATTGCCTACTATACCTAACAATGCATGTATGTTTTTGTTCTTAGGATTTTTCTCTTAAATTACTTATCCAATCTATAATCCGATTACACTATTATGCACGTTGCAATTAAATATTTACAACAAGATCTTACATGATTATATTTTTGATTAAAAAATATCTATGTTGTAAATTACTATTGTTAATATGTAAGTTACTTTTATCATATATATAAATTACTTTTAGATTTGATTAAATTACTTCTTACACATTAATAGTGCTTTGAGTTGTTTGATTTATTATTATTTTTAAGTCAATTCCATAATTTGTACTAATTAAATTTAATTTTTAGATAGACTCATGTTTTTACCCCCACAACGAATTTACTTCTAATGTCGTGATAAGTTACTTTCTTTTTGTTTTAAGTTACTTCTATAATATATGTACATTACTTTTAGGATTTATTAAATTTACTTTTATATGTCAAAGAAGTAATTTAATGGAATCTAAAAGTAATTTAGATATATTATAAAAGTAATTTGTATTTTTTATCAAAAATATAGTCATGTGAGATCTTGTTATAAAGATTTAATTGTTATGAGCACAACGGTGTAATCGAATCGTAAATCCGATGAGTAATTTAAGAGAAAATTTTATTTGAAGTATAGGTGATAGAAATATATTTCTCTACTTACATGTTGGACTAGTAGGATCGCTGTGCGTCGCTGGATAGAGCAAAATCGAGAGCGCGCACGATTTACTCTCAAAATAGGGCTTAAATTTATATAAAAATCCCCGTGTTTCTGTGTAGACATACTTCTCGAGATAACACTCAACCACACAACAGGTATATTTCTTACTATTATAAAGATGTTTATCGACGACAAACACCATCAAACACCAACTTATGGCGTATTATGATTTTTATATTAATTGTTCATGTTGGGTTCCATTTAACAATATATTTCCTTACATATATCTATATTATTGATTTGATGTCCTCATAGTAGGTTTATAAAAAAGGAATAAGTTTACTTTGGGTTCCTCTATTTGTCGCCCAGTCCAATTTTTATCCCTTGACCGTAAAACCGGGTACGACCCGTCCTCCAACTTATGAAAACCGGGCGAACGAGGTCCCACGGCAGTTTTAAAGGCGGTTTTGGCTGACGTGGCGCCTACGTGACTTGTTTGACTAGGTCTCCGTCCCACGTGGCATTGACGTGGCGTTTACGTGGCAATTATATCTCGGAAAAATAATAAAAAGCGTGGCCCCAGATGTCAGCTGCACACAAAAAAATAATTTTAAAATGGAGGGGGCCACGTGGCCCCGCATGTCAGCCTCACTCCTCACTTCTTCCCTCTCCCTTCTCTCTCTTCTTCCCTTTCCCCTCTCTCTCTCTCCTTCTTCTCGGGCAGCGGACGGCGCGGGTGGGCGGTGGCGGGCGTGGTCGGCGGCCACCCAACGGCCCCTGCCGGCGACCTCCTCGGTGTGTTCGGGCCTTCGGGGACCTCCTTGGCAACGGGATCTTCAACTTCGACGGGGAGACGTGGGTGGCGCAGCATAAGACTACGGCCGGGCGTGCGCCGCCGATTCTCTCCCACCGGCCGCCGCGCGCCGCTCCCTACCACCGGTCCCCGCGCGCCGCCGCTCCTCTCCCGCCCTCCCGCCGGTCGCCGACCCTCACGCACCGCCGCTCCTCTCCCTCCTTCCTGCCGGCCGGCGCACGCCGCCGCTCCTCTCCCGTCGGCCGGTCCGACGAGCTCACCTCCTTCCTCGCAGAGCTCCCGTCGGCCGCCGTCTCCGCCGGCGCGACGCTTGCGTCGGTCGCTCTGTCCGCCGGTACAAGCAAACGAAGAAAAGGAATGCAAAAGAAAACAAAAGGATAGATAGAGGAGAGGGCGTCCAGCACGTCGACCAGCATCAAGGCGCGCAAGCTCGAGCTCGCAGCCGGAAGCGGCAAGAGCGACGCGTCGTCGCCGGCGGCGGTGTCCATGCCGTTGTGCTGCTCCGCTGCTAGCAGCTAGTAGCTAGCCGCGCGTCCCTATGTCCTCCCTCCTGTGTAGTTCCGTCGTCATCGACACAGGCTGCCGCCTCGCCGCGAGCTATGCCCCCGTTTTGAGTTCGCAACATGCGACAAGCACCAAGAAAGTCAGCAAAATGCCAGCAGGAAGAGGATGCTAAGATCTCGATGTAATTAACCGCTAACTAATTTTGCTTGCAGGCCGGTGGAGCCGAGCAGGCGGCGGCGCGCGAAGACGATAGGAGGAGCAGAGCGGGCGGCGGCGCGCGGAGCCTATAGGAGGAGGTTGAGCAGCGGCCGGCCCGCGGAGCAAGATGGGCAGCGGCCGAAGCGGGCTACAAGCTCGCCGTGATGAGGAAGAAGAGGCAGAGCCGAGTGGGGAGAGGGGGATGACATGTGGGGCCCACGTGGGCCCCACCTTATTTTTTAAGCATATATGTGGGCCCCACCATTTTTAGATTAATTATTTTTTATGCGGCTGACATGTGGGCTCATGATTTTTATTATTTTTTCGAGATATAATTGCCACGTAAGCGCCACGTCAATGCTACTTAGGACAGAGAAATAGTTAAACAAGCCATGTAGGTACCACGTCAGCCAAAACCGCCTTTAAAACCACCGAGAGATCTCGGTTGCCTGGTTTTTGTAAGTTGGGGACGGGTCGTACCCGGTTTTACGGTCAAGGGAGGAAAATCGGACTGGGCAACAAATAGAGGGATCCAAAGTGAACTTATTCCACGATGTCTATACCACACACGCTGCTTATTTAACCATCACAATCTGTTATCCGAAGTTAACCGCTTCCACGTCGACTCGAACGTGGTGGCATCATGCATGTCACCTTGTCATTGAGCAGGAGATTTTTTTTAATGGTTATTAGTGTTGATCTTTCCCTGTTTCAAGATATTTTATTTTAGCATTTTTATTTGATCCACCCAAGCTTTATCTTTGAAACAGTCAATGCATTAAATTTTTGAGAAAGCGGATGAAAAATTCATTTGGAGTTTGAGAATGCAAACGAAGGGCACTAAATGCATCCTTATGTAGTTTGAGATAGTGAAAGTTTTGTTTCGTATTGGCATGTGTGAAATATGTTAAAAATGGAGTCTTTTAGAATGCAGGCAGTAAATTTTATTAATAACTATGTGAAATCTTGCGCATTGCTGCGAGTGCTGCGGGTTTACTATAATAACAATAAGCAAAAATATTGTATAAGATAGCTTAAATAACATAAGCTTACATTTACATAAGTTGATGTGATTTAAATTTAAATTGTATGTAGAATGATGATTCAAATGTAAAAGTAAGATGATATGGCTTGATAAGAGAATAAAAGAAGGAAGATAATTTAGACTATATATCTAAGGGTGAAAAAAATTAAGATAACATGGCTTAATGAGATAAAAGAAAAATAACATGAACTAAACTAAGTGAGGATGAACTGTATATAGTTATATAGGATATCATAAAAAAATGATATAGAGATATATTAAAATATTATGTGAATTATGTGGGATGATTTGACATGCTTACATTTTAATTCTCTAAAATTTAATAATTATTAAATTGTAGATAATATAGCATGTTTGTATTATGTTTAGATTATTAGTGTATTATAATGTGACATCTTTGCATGTCTATAGATTCTTTTGCCACGAGTTTGACAGTCTGGCTCATCTAATGCAAACAGTATTGGCCCATGAAAGCCAATTGTAGGAAGCAAAGGAAGATCGGTTTTGGATTTATCAAGACAAGAAGTAAGATAATTTTGAAGCATGAGTTCTCATACTCCAAAACTGGGAGACATGTGTTAACACCAAAATTTAGTAAGCCCGAAGTCATCATTGGCCTAGAGTTAGTATCGGCTTCAGAGTCTTGGAATCGGCTGATGGGAGTCGTCAAGTCACTAGCAGTTGTGTTTTTTGTGGAATCGGATCAATTAAAGGAAATTTATCCAAAAGAGTCTGAGTTCAAGGAGGATGCGGCATGGCAAGTGTATCTATTAATTAGGAATAGTTTGTTAGTTCATTTTATCTTTAGGAAAGTGTGTTTAGTGTCCATAAGGACTTTATGTTTTCCTTTTATCTTTAGGAAATTTTCTTTCTTGTCCTAGAAGGACTAGTATCTCCCTATGGGTATAAATATATACACCCGGGGTCATTGTAAAATATCTCAACAATCAATACAACTACTCTCGACGCATCGCCACCCTCTTTACCGAGGTTTTTACTTATCATCCGGCGGAACTTGGCACCTGACGCGGGGCCACATCGGTTCAGTTCGATCTCCGGTGAAGGGGTAAGTCCTACGTTCCGCCGGCCCTGGCAATTGTATTGGCTTCATCGGCGTCGTTCAAGGCTGCATCAGTACATTCAAACTCTTGGATTGCTCTGGTTCGGTTGATATATTTGCCTACCTATCATATGCCTCTGTTAATTTAATCTTAGCATATCGATTTAGCTCTATCGGCTGCTTCTCGCTTTAGGGTTTCTGTCAGTATCGGCTAAATCGTGTTGCTATATTAGATTAGCTTAGACATCCACCACCCTGAAAATCAGTCAACGGCTTGATTGTCTAGATATTATGTTTCTTTTTCATACTTAGTGTTGCATCAGTTAAGTTTGATCTATTAAGTCATGTTTAGAACCATAATCTCTAGCCTGCTTCTTTGACTGCTAAAAAATGTTCCATCAGGGTTTCAGCCGATGAGGTATCTAGACGTTGCA
Organism: Oryza sativa Japonica Group; assembly: GCF_034140825.1. Taxonomy (NCBI): domain Eukaryota; kingdom Viridiplantae; phylum Streptophyta; class Magnoliopsida; order Poales; family Poaceae; genus Oryza; species Oryza sativa. Next base: position 2,602,125 of record NC_089040.1, on the reverse strand, counting down.
TCGGCTTACAAAGATTACGTATAAGTAGGATTTAGCCGATCGCAACAAGGTTTCACTGTTTATCTAATCTTGTGGATTTTATGACATTGGACCTCCCACCGATGTATGCTTTAACCTTCATATCAGTGCTTATTCTATTATATCATTGCTAGCCGACTGGTTTCTACTAGATATTATTATTTTTATATTGATTATCATCAGCCGATTGTCTTTATATCATTATCTACATTGAATATATAGACGATTGCTCAAAACCCTATCGACATCGGCTGGAATCGACATCTGCTAGTATCGGCTATCAGCTGGAATTACTTCATCGGCTTGTCAACCGATCGGCTATTTGATCTATTGTTTACGTATCTTGTCAATTGCAGGATCAAACTAATTGGCACACTCGCACCTCACTAAGATTTGGACCTGCACTGGAGCTAAGTAGATCTCCTAGGCCAGTGTGTTTTTCGCATCAACAGGTGGCAGCTCGTTGCTGATGGTAGCCAAGAAAGGACCAACCTAGTCCAATATGAAACATATTGTAAGAATACTTGGTCACAAGTGAAAGCATGAGGCAGACCAGGGGCGGATCTACAGTAGAAGGGCCAGTGTCAGGTGACACCAACGATTTTCGGTAAAACCTATAGTGAAACTGTTTATCCATATGCTATAACACAATGATCTAAGCATAATTAGCATACTATAACATCGATAGACACGTTCTGACACTAACGAATCGATTTTCTGGATCCGCCACTGAGGTAGACCCTGGTTCATAATACAAGTTGGGTAAAATAACCTTGGCCAAAGTGCAATTCACTCAATTAGTTATAAAGACCAATCGTTCTCGATCGTTGGAAACAGTTTTAGAGAGAACAGAAAAAATATTTTTTTCACTGTAAATAAGGGGGAAAGGGAAAAAGGAAACACCAGGCTTAGATCCAGGGGCGTCCTCGGGCCCGTGCGGGCTGTGCGACTGAATGGGGCCCCCAAATTTTAAAGGCCCCTAAAATATTAAGTATGTCCTATATATGATAATATTATAGACTTTAATTTTATTAATTTGCAGTCCAAATAGTAGTAAAACAAAGCCCAAAACGCTGCAGAAGGTGAACCGATCAATCTTCCATGTACTCCCGTCCAGGCGTCCGCGTCATCGCGTATCGCCGAAGTCCCGACGCCGCAGCTCGCTTCGTCTCCTCTCCCTAGTCCCCTCTAGCCTTCGTTTCTACTTCATCGCTGATGATCGGCTGATCGCCACACCCGTTTTTAATTTTACTATAATAAATATACTAGGCTACTAGACTCTATTTTAATATTTTGCACGGGGACCCGATTTGGGCGGTATATACCTTACTTCACGTGCACTCCAGGTAAGTAATTAAACGGTCAAATTTCTTCGGCGATAAGCTACGTGCCTATATATAGCCCATCAGTCAGCAGTGCGCTCTGCTTACCCGGCTGATGGACGAACGGAACGCCGCCGCCGCTGCCGGGCTCGTTCGCGCGGGTCTCCTCGTTCTCACCCTCACCTCCGGCGCAGCGATCTACCGGGCAGCCGGCGACGCCGGCGCGATCGCTTTCGTGGCGACCAGCTACGCCACGCTTCTCCTCCTCTTCCGTTACCTTCGCGCCTACGAGCTTGCGGCCGCCGCGGAGAGAGAGGGGCTCAGGCGCAAGGTGTGGTATATTTGCACCGTCGTTACCACGCTGTTCGCCTGGAAGGTTGCCGGCGTGATGCCTCCGGCCGCCGCCGCCGCCGTCTGGCTCCTCGCCGTCGCCACCTCCGCCGGTGGCTTCGTCGTCCTGTTCCACCACCGCCGCCGTCCATGATTAGTTTAGTACTGTACGTGGCGTATCAGTCCAGTGTTGCTACATATACGTACGTACGGATCGACTTCACCCTTGCGTTGCATATTCATTCGATTGACGATTGGCTGTGAATTTGTAATTGGGAGTATACATGCATCGAAAGAATTTCAGGAACAGGTATTTAATTTCATTTCTGAATATATAATTTATTCATTATTTTATTTCTTAAGAAAGCATGGACTAATGGTTAATTATACATTTGTACTCTCTCTGCAGGTTATGTACTTATGGGAAGATCGTTATATGTATATGTCTTCTGAATTTCTGATCGATTGGATTTCTCTAGCTGGCTAGCTGAAATGGTATTGTAGATCTTGGAGCTTTCAAGCACCAAGCCTGTCTCATCTTTGGATCAAATTAATGGCTCATTGCTGTTGTTATTGCTGTTTTCAAAGGATTGAATAATTTTTGTGGGGCAATTTGTTGGAGGTTTTGCTCGTCACGTTATTTGCTACCCATTTTCCCATTTATCGAGTAAATTAGTACTCCAGGAAACAAAGTCACACGGAAAATCTCGGTGACATATATATATATATATATATATATATATATATATATATATATATATATATATATATATATATATATATATATATATATATATATATATATATATATATATATATATGTGAAATTTAGTCCATTTATAGTATATTAAAAATATAGAAGTAAAATATTGTACTTAGAACTAGTCATGAAAATTTTCTCTTGATTGAAAGGATTGTTGGCTACGCATGGAGTTTGGTCTCCGATTAAACAATGTTTCTACCGGAAGTCATCAAATATTCTATTGAAACTTTGAAAGTCGTGGCAAATTTCCAATGTCCTATTGTAAGTCATCACAAATTTCTATTGGAAGTCATAAAAATAAATCTATTGAAAGTTATCTAAGATTTTGTTTCTTACTGAAATTCAATTTCCTAACTATATCATGAATACGAACGATGCACGCGCAAGAGGAACCAAAACGTTTTAGGCATAGATTTTGTTCCACGCACGCTCGCTATCTAGGCATAGATTTATACACATTTCTTTTTTTTTAATACAAGTTAGACGGGGCTCCTGATGCATGAAGCGGCGCGAGCATCATGCGAGTACGAACGACAGACGCTAAACATGTTCACTCCTACGGCCTCAATGCTTATCAGCCAAAATTTAAATTTTCAATCTTAAATTTTAAGTTGATTTTAGAGTTTTTTATCGAAGTTTATTTTTCAACTTTTGCTTTTACATCATAAAAAATAAGAACACGTATATAAAATTTTTATTCATAAATTATTTTTTATTTATAAATATACCGTTTCGCTTATTTCTCGAATAAGCGAACGATGGGGTTCTAGCCTATTGGAACCGCATCCACGCAAACATTCGCAATTTAGGAATATTGCTCACACCCACCTATGTGTGTGAAGTTAAGACTTAAAACGTAGATCTTCAGATTACGACCATGAAAAATATGAGCATCCTTGCTTTGTTTAAAACTTATTTCCGTTAATTAATAAGTAGGTTAAGAACACCGAATCTTACAAACGGAATTACATATAATTCTGTTAGTGGTATATGAGCTTTTATAAGGAAAATCAAAGGAATCATTCTGAGTGATGCCATTTCAAACCATACCATTTTTTTTTGGGTAAAGTTGATAAAGATGTGCATATATTTAGTTTCTTGCCAAATTTTGACAAATACATAAGAAATAATTTACTAAAATTTTGGTAATATTATCAATTTACCTAAATTAATTTACTAAAATTTTGGTATTGCTAAAATTTGGTAAGGTTCATTTTGGTTACAATCTAAACAGCTAAACAATTTTATGCACAATACGCCATTATATGTGAGAGTTGTTGAGAAACCAGTCTACTCTATTGATCAGCACACAAGCAGACAAACACAGAGTTATGGAACACAGAAAATATGAGCAAGTGGAAGCTTTATTTCTTCTGGATTTGAGTACAAGCTATAAGAGGAGAAACAGGAGACCGAAGATCGGTTGTCCTCGCCTTGGACCTTCTGGGCCCTATTTATAGGCGGAGGAGGGTAGAGGCTTGCATCGTAAGCCTTGAACCTTCTGGCTTGCGTCGTAAGCCGGCTTACGTCGTAAGCTGGCTTCTCCTGTAAGCTGGCCTACGCCGTAAGCTGGCTTCTTCTGTAAGCTGGCTTCTGGCGTAAGCTTTCTTCTGTAGTAAGCTTTCCACTGATAATTTAATTTGTCGATAATAAAATAGGTTTGATAACTAGAGTGACCATTCCTACATTAGTTCTTCTAGTAGCTTATAGGTTCGCATATCACAGTGTCACACGGCCAGGAGCAGGCGCTCCCAAATTGTGGACCAAAAAAGAAAGCCTGGATAGAGAGGCGGAGCCCAAAAACTCTCCAACAATCCGGGCGGCCCGGAAACCCCCAGATCTTTCCGCTCCTCCTCCTCGTCGTCGTCTTCCTCCTCTTTCCTCCTCCTCCCCGTCTCTCCCTCTCCGCTTCTCTCTCCCACCAACCCCCCGCCCCCACCCATGGCGCTCGCATCCGGCACGTCCTGCGCCCTCCCCGGCGCCGCGCGCCCCCACCTCGCCGTGTCCCCCTCTCCGCCCGCCTCCTCGATCCGTTTCTGCAGAGGCGGCTCCCGCGGAGGCAGGGCCGTCGTCTCCCTCCGCGCCTCCGTGCCTCCAGGTAGTTCGGTCAACGGTGATGATTTGTTTCTGCGCATGTAGTTAGAGAGAATAGAGGGGCTAGCTCTCTCTTTTTTTTTGTGCTTAATTTGAGTTTTGGAGACCTGAAAAATGGGGATGGATTCGTCCGTACTATGAGGAATATTGGATGGTACTAGTAGCAAATAGCAGTGGCATAGCAATAGATCGTTGATATCGATAAGGCTGTGGCCGAATTCATACGGGTCTATTCGGATTGGAGGAGTTTCACGGGAGTTTTGGAGGAACTTAAAATGTTTCTTGTGAAAATACTGTAAAATTCCAGCGTTCCAAAACACTAGGAAGGGTACTTTCCATTTAGGAATAGGTTTTTAGTATGCTTGATGCAGTGGCTTTGAGGATTACTGATTGCTTAATCGATGACATGCCTGGTAGTTAGGCATTAAAGTCCTTGTTTAATCCAGTTCTGGACATACATCCCAGCTCATGTTGCTTTTTCTCACTCGGGCACTATGTTCTGTACATGACAATTTTGTTCCCATTAATTGGTACTGGACCTAACTATGGTTTACAAATAGTTCATCCCCGTCCAAGTTAAATGTTACATATCCTTGTATAAGACATTATCATGTTTCCTGGTAGGGAACAATATTTCTGTGTGCAATTTGCATTATCAGGGGATCTTATAGAAGCAATTATTTGTACACTAATTTGATCATAGCTGCGTATAATCATGTGTTATGTACACTAATTTGATATGCCTATCCCTACATATGGTTACAAATTTAAAGATACTCGTACTTGGGTCACTCTTGTACAATTTGAAACTAGCGTGATATATTCAACATGTTGGTCAAAGTATGGCAAATTGTAACACCCTTTATTCAGGCACGCCCATCTGCCCTGTACTTATGAGCGGGTAACACTGATCAGGGTAACCTGTTAAGATTAAATGTCTACAGGCTAAATTCTGTGATTTCTTGTCAAGTATAGAAATAATTAAACAGTGGAGTAAATTTAAGATAATGTCTTCCGGAGTTAAACCATTGATTGCTTTTTGCAGCAGCAGCGGCAGCAACAACATCTGGTAGCATTGCACCTGCAATTTCATTGACTGAAAAGGCTTTGAAGCATCTGAATAAAATGAGGGCTGAACGGAATGAAGATCTCTGTTTGAGAATTGGAGTTAGGCAAGGTGGATGTTCTGGCATGTCTTACACCATGGAGTTTGAAGATCGATCCAATGCCAGCCCTGATGATTCAGTTGTAGAATATGATGGCTTTGCAATAGGTAAATTTATCCAACTGACTGTTACAATTAAGTTCACAAATCTCAAGTGTCAGCAGTCAGCTTGACATGCACTACTTTTCGACCTCTTTATAACACTCAAGTAACGTCTAATGTGAACTTGTCCATGCATGACTAAACTGATATCAATTAGCTATCTTGTTTAGTTTCAACGGCTTTGATAATAGGTCACATGAGCTTACTTTCAGAATCTATTTATGGCTCTTCATGCGCAAAGTAATCTGATTTTATTTATCGTTTGTTTTACTGGATTTCACTCAAGTGATCTTTTTTCCATTCTGCAGTCTGCGACCCGAAGAGCCTTCTTTTCATGTTTGGAATGGAGCTGGACTACAGTGACGCCCTTATCGGTGGTGGATTCGCCTTCCAGAACCCAAATGCAACAAAGACATGTGGGTGTGGCAAATCTTTCGCCACCGGAAAAGAAACAGAGAGCACAGCAACAGCCTGCAACAACTAAGCTAGAAACATATAGGTGGAAATGCCATATATATAGCTCACCCTTGGCAAAATGTTCTATGGATATACCACAGATGAATACTCGAAACTCAGAAGTGTAACGATTTTCATTACAGTTTGTGTGTATCACTGTATCCAATTGGACAAATTACTGCTCGATAGAATTCAAAGATAGTTACCATGAACTCCAGATTTTGTCTATGATGCTGCTCATGTTGTTGTTGATCAACAAATTCATTTCATGTCCTCAACATATGTCTTCAGGACCAAGCTCCAGTTGCAACTTGCAACTACTAGCATATGGTAGCAAGGGTTAATTGCCAAATCAATCTGGTCCGTTGGATTTCCATCGGACGGCACAGGCAGACGGAAATCCCGTTTCACCAGCCGTTATCCGAGCAAGCGACGCCACTACACCTCTCGACCACGTCTTCCCTCCCCCGCGGCGAAGCAATGGCGACCTCGTCGCCGCCGTGCGCTTGCGCTGCTCCTCTCCTCCGCCGCCGCCTCCTCCCCGCTCCGCCCCGCGCGCCCTCCCCCGCGGCGCCACCTCGCCTGCGCCTGCCCCTCCGCCGCTCGCCGCCCCCCGCGCGCGCCAAGTTCGGCAAGTTCGAGGCCTCCGACGCCGCCCCCACGGAGGCCTCCGCCGAGGAGGCGGAATCGGCGGCGGCGGCGGGTGATGGGGCGGCGGAACAGAAAGCGGAGGAGGACGACAGGTCAGGGTCACTCCCACCTCTTGCCGAGCTCGTGAACAATCGTCGCATCGTGATGCGTCTGTATGTGTGCTACCTTGCGTTGTGTGTATCAGCTGCTTGCCGTCGGACTTGGAGGGCGCGATATGGCAATCGGGGAAGGCGAGCGCCGATTTCGTCAACTCTGGTGGCATGCGAGCCATTGTATGTTGCTCATTGTTCATCTGCTGTTCTTACTGTCTTACACTGTTTCAGTTTAACCTTACCTGTCACAAAAGTTGTGCTGTTTTCACCTGGAAGTTGGAATGGCATGGAGTCACTTCATGTGTGTATGAGTGTATCCAAGATGTTAAATGTTCTAATTTTGTTTTGATCATGCAACCTTGTCATGTACTTATCATTGATAATTTGTATTTGGTTATACTGACTGTAGGCAGAGCTACTGATCCCTCAGTTGGAATTCCTCAACGAGGAAGGAGCACAGGCTGAGGTCTGGGCACTGTCAAGGATATTCCTGGACACACTTGTAAAAGAGACAGGCCAGGTTTGGATGCAAGGTCGTTTAGCAATAGATGCACTTTTTGCTCTTTCTTGACAGTTTACAGTTCAATGGACCTAGCTCTGATTTACCCCTGATTCGGCAGATTACTGCATGATTCTTAACGTATCACTTTGGAGATGCAGAATTTCTTGTCCATGTAGATTAAATATTTGGCCTGTTGCCCCTATACTGATTGAATTCTTGTTTACAGAAAGTTAAGGCCATTTTTCCTGATGCTGGAGCAGCGGCCCTTCTTAAGTATCAGTGGACAGATGCAGAGTTTAAGTGCGCCAGGTGGGTATTGGTTCACTTACATTAATCTATGCAGAAAAGGGAGATGGCTAATGGTTTGCATAATACTAATGTGATTTTTTTGTCATGATTTCTTGTATTCATGTTACTTCCTAGCAGTATTTACACAGAAGAACAATTATTTTTTTCGTGGTTAAAACTTATCCAGTTTGGTACAAAATCCTAGCAGCGAATACCACGTAATCACAGAAAGGATGTAGACCATTTTGTGTTACTAGGAAAAATAAAACTGTAGGTTATTTCTAGATTAGGGCATCAAATACTACTCAGAAATGAAAAATCATTAGTTTTCTACTGATATTCGAAATAAACCAATAGCACAAACATCCTTGGTTTTCATCGTGAGAATATTCCTTTTTTCCTCTCTGTATAACAGTATATCATTTCCTTTGAATGCTCCCAGTCTTAATGCATTGACTCTTAAGTATTTTTTTCCTCTGTTATATTTTCACAATTTATAGACTTTTTGCTCGTTAAGTTTAGTTGGCATTAAATTTATTCTGCTTAATTTTTGTGTAAATATAAATTCTATCTAATATTTAACTTGAATTTCAGCTTAAGTGACCGGAAACCAGTTGACGTTGAAGATGAAGTTGTTGTTATGATTATCCCTGATCATCAGATGGTGGAATCTGTTGAACGGATTGCATCTCAACTCTCTGATGATCCTGTATGTAACTTATACCTGATCAATTTCAAATATTTTCAAATAAACTTGCATAGTTCATATTAAAAATAAAATGAAATTTCAATTGACGTGCCAACAGCCAAACAAAGTTGGTAAGGCATTGCTTGTATAATTGCAGGATCTTACTGCATTTGCATAAGCAAGCTAGCATAAACCTACGTTCTTGGCCATCACGGCATCACATGAAAGTGCTGATGTAGAATTCTATGCTCAAAGACATCCAGCCTGTTCAATGCACTGAAGTTTCTTTCAATCTACTATCCTTTTAAATCTGTCTATTTTGACCATTATCTTCTTCATGCTACTATTACTGTTTGCATGCAAATCCCATTTCAGTATGATATCCTAAAATATTACCACTTTTAATTCAATGAAGATAAGACCTCTTGTCATGTGGAATCCACGCCTTGTTAGTGGAGATGTTGGAGTTGGCTTTAATGTTCGAAATCTGCGCCGGAATTTCCTAAGGTAAGTTAGTCAGATCATCTGGTCCTTGTTGGCTTTCCTAAACATGTAGGAGTACATAGCTATTCTTGCTGGCATCACAATATAAAACTTGGCCAATGGGGGAAAGACACCCTCCACGGTATTTCACTAAGGGTGTGTTTAGTTCACACAAAAATTGGAAGTTTGATTGAAATTGGAATGATGTGATGGAAAAGTTGGAAGTTTGTGTGTGTAGGAAAGTTTTGATGTGATGGAAAAGTTGAAAGTTTGAAGAAAAATTTTGGAACTAAACTCGGCCTAAGAAGAGCTCAATCGGAGCCCAGCCAAGAAAGGTCACCAAAGCTAGTCCCCCTCATACATGGGGATGCCGCCTCCTATGGTTCGGGCCTTAAGCCATGCTTTGAGGCCCAGCCCTTACACAAGGGCCTAACCAACTTGTCCCGTTTTCCAGTGCTAATATTGTTCTTTACTACAAGTTTCATTGACCTATTTCATGTTTAGTTCCTTCTGTACGTAGTGTTTCACCTATCTCTTGCTAATTTTCATTCCCAACTTTGCAGCACTTTTACCACTGTTTACTCGATGAGACCGTTGCCAACTGGTGCAGTCTTTCGACAATATCCGGGGTTTGTAGATAATTATTAACTTACTTATTTGTATATGATCAAAATATGTAAGTAGTGTAATAATGCGCTAAAGGCTTATCTGTGTTTGTTCATGTTACAGAAAGTGGAAAGTATTCTATGATGACCCAAAGAGGCCTAACCGGTATTTGCTTGCCCGAGAACTTGTAAGCCGACCTGATGCAACAGACATTGAGGTTAGGCACTGGAGTTATATATTATTTATTTATTTTTGTTACTATTAATCTGTATTTGTGTTGAGTTGAGTATATGCTCACTCCCCAAAAAATGGCTAGCCAAAGCATGAAACAGCATTTAGAAACTACTAGAAGCATCCAACAGTCAACTCATTTCTCAATCTCTAGACATCAAGGTGACTGCACACAAATTAGGCAGTCAAACTACCGGACACTCAATTCAAGCCAGAAAACCTCTGTTTTTTTTTTATAAAAATAACTATTTGTTGCTTGTCACTAGGCAAATGCTAAACCACTTTCCCATAAAGACAACATTTAAAATAAGAAGCATTGTTGCAATTTGCAGATAATATTTGGAGGCGGCGATGAACAATCTGACGAGGCACCATCATTGATGAACAATGTAATGGGCGTATTTAGTTCCGTGAGCCGGTTTATGAGAGTAATCTCCAAGTGAAAGTCTCAACCAAGCCGTTGATGAGAATCTTTTTGGCCATGATCCACATCATCAGCGATGCTGTTAATCTGCAACTCCATGGGTTACTAGCTGCTACTGTCTACTAGCAAGCGATGTCTAGTTCACGTTGCAGGACGTGTACAAGCTACCAAGATGTGTACTTGCACGATTGTATTGTAGATTCCTGCATCTATGAATGATCCTAAACAATGTTAGCTCCTATATAACATTTCTGTAGATAGTTACATATCCTTCTGTTTCTGCAAATAATGAAGATCTGAATTGTACTTTCTGAGTCACTTATTTGTCCATGTATCATATGTTCATTCATCTTTGGCTAACTCAAAAAAAAGGGAGGGGAGGAAAACACAATTACATGTTGTTTACAGTTAATCAAAACAATTCCTGTATCCTATATAGTCAAGATGATTCCCTCTTATGACACACACTAATCAACATTGTGACACAAGTATATATTGCCCCTGCATATCTACACCAAATTGTGATCAAATCCCAAAAATGTTCCAATGGATTCAAATGATGAGCATAAGTATATGTATATCTTCAGCTAATTAATTAATGTGCTTGCTCTCTGTTCGCCACAGGAGACGTCGACGCACTCGTCGTCGATCCTGATAACCCCAGCGATGGCTGCAAGAACATCTGGCTGCTCGAGCTCGCCGCCGCCGCCGCCGCCGTCGACAGCGACGAGTGGGTCAGCCCGAGCCCGAGGTGCTCCCCCCACTTGAGCCCGACCTTGCTGTCCTCTCCTCCCGACGCCGGCGGCGAGCCCTTCTTGCCGACGTACGACGTGATGGCGGCCGCCAGCGCCGTGTGGAAGCTCGGGTCCGCCGTGATCGCCTTCGCGATCGTGTCGGTGATCACGCTCGGCGGCGGCGGCGCCGCCGCCGCCGCCTTCTGCTGCATCTGGTAGAGCGGCGGCGCCGAGCCGCCACCGCCGCCGCCGCCCTGCTGCCTGCTTCCGTTGATGCTGCTCAGCGCAGCCTCGAACGACGACGAGCTCTTGCCGCCGCCGGCGTTGTACGGGTGAGCGGATAGCGACGCCCCGTAGCTCAAGTACCCCGGCCATGGCGCGCTACTCGGGCCGGAGCCGGAGAAGGTGAAGCCGGTGGAAGGGTACCTGGTGTGCGAGAACCTGTTACTGAGGGAGAAGGCGGCGTGGGAGGAGGTGGCGGCGGCGGCCGGCGAGGTGAGGTCGAGGGTGATGGTGGGGTAGGAAGGGGTGGAGGTGATGGCGGCGGCGGCGGCGGTCGGGAGGAAGAACGGGCGGCCGCCGATGAGGGGCGGCTTGGAGGAGGCGTCGAATGCGAGGGCCGGCGACGCGGCGGCGGCGGGGTAGGCGGCGAGAGAGGTGGAGGAGGAGCCGGAGATGAGCATGGAGGCGGCGGCGGAGGTGGTGGAGGCCATGGCGGTGGCGGAGACGGAGAGCGGGTGGTTGTGCGTGCCCTCGTAGGTGGTGATGAGGATGGACATGTCATCCGCGCATCGCTGCACCTGCAAAAAACGTGCATGGTGAGCACCAAACAATTTCTCAAAATTTTTCAAGAAAGTTTCACGAGTATTTGTATTGAACTTTTACAAGTAAATGTGCAACAACTCAAAATCTAAAGGCAGCTTTGATAATTGTTCCACTTTACTATTTTTCTTTTAGCGATTACATGGAAAACTCAAGTGCACTCACACACCACCATACGTGCGCACCATACTCACACTCTCACGAATGTGCTCCATTAACATATACTCAAACACATGAAGACCAATAGTAAATCCTTACCCCCACTCAATTGCTTATTGAAAACGTGTATGTAATGTTCTTTTTTGGCTAGTCCAAACTATATATTTTTTGAAGCTATAGTATAGACTATAGTAAAAGTTGTCGACTTTTGCTGCAGCATGCATCGTTGGCACCGATGTTTTTTTTATTAGCTTTTGATCAATCCTTTTATTTTAGACCGGGTAAACTTGCATTCGTTTCAATTTGGACCACCCGACTATCTCCTCAAGCATATGAACAATCTCAAATACATCGGCACTACTTGTCAATGAACTCCCATAGCTATATGTGAGACCATTTCTTTGGGATATGCCAAGTTGAATGTAAATGAATAAAACAAAATTGAGGGTGGTCCAAAGTGTCACAAAGGTAAAAGTACCTGATTTAAAGTGAAAATATTGGTTAAATGGTAACCAAAGTGAAATTTACTCATTTAAGTAATTGGTGGACAGATTGGCTTGAGATTTGTTTACATGTTCAAATTTAAACGGTTTCAGACTTTCGGGGTATCTTACTGAAGCTTGTCACTAATTTCCTTTTAAAAAAACTTATCACTAAAAAGGGTGAATAGCCAAAGTGGTCCTCCAAGTTTCATCCAAGGCTCAGTTTAGTGCTTGATGTTTCAATCTATCCATATTAGTCCTTCAAGTTTTCATTTTAGTTCAAACTTATCCTTGAACCAACAACTCTCTTCATAAATGACACTTATACCCCTCATCATTCACATATATAAGAGAAAAATTGCATGCTTGAATTTTTTATAGATAATACATAGTATATTATGTAAAACAAAAAAAAATATGTACTAACAAATGTATACGATAGCAATTGCTTAAGTTTCATGTGCACATGTTGAAATAATGGGAAGTACATCTGTAATGTTGTTTATTCATGTTGACTTTCTCTTTTATAGTATATAGATGTATACAAATTAAGGGAAAAAAAGAATATTTTCGAATAGAAATATTGACTAGAAATAGCATATGGCATATTAAGTGGACCCAAGGATGATTTCAAGCCAAAACAAATATTTGAAGGACCTATGTGGACAAAATGAAACGTGAAGGACCAAATTAAGCCTTCGCTGAAACTTGAGGGACTAAATTAGCTACTCACCCCACTAAAAAAATTGGGACTATTTGCAAGAGAGAAATTTGAAAGGCACCTATATAAGGGCCCACCAAGTTATCAAAGAAAGCCCAGTAACCTAATCTGTACGGTTGGGCCAAACCAGTTTGATTCGACCAATGAAAAACCCGGCCGCTTGCGCGCGCCGCCGCCGGGAAAGGCGGAAATGGCGGGGCGGCGGAGGGAGCGAACCCTACCTCGAGGCGCCACCGGCGGCCGGCGATCAACACCTCTCCTCCTCCACGGCATGGAGTGGTGGCGCCTCGCTGCGTCAGCCTCGCCGGAGTGCGCGGCGGCGCGTAGGCGTAGCAGTTCAGGCTTCGCCCTAACTCTGGATCCCAAATCCCCCATGCGGGCGTCTCTCCCTCCACCAATCAGGTCAGGCTCCGATCCCCCATTCGCTTGTGCTCTCCTGGTTTCTAATGTCTGGTTGCTTTTAGCCTAGTGCTCGATTACTTGATCTAGCGGATTTTTTGGACCAATTTGGTGGCTTGGATCATATTTATGGGGTGAATTCGTAATACTCAAGCGATTAATAACTTAATTAGCTCGTGTACTACCAATTGGCAAAATTCGGTGGTGGATAAACAGAGTACTCTGAAACCAATAGTTGGATTTGATTCGGAAATTGAGACCATCAGGACTCATGACTTGTTAATTGTTAGTTGGTCCATTTCTACCAATCAAATATGGTTCAAACTGAATGTAATTTGGTTCAACTACTGTGCCCAGACCTACATATGTGCTGATCTATCCCATTGGGTGTAGTCTCTTTGTTAGTTTGGGAACTTGGATTCAATCCATTCCTTTCCCGCAAGTCAATTTTTTCGGTGAGTGAATTTAAAAGGAGTTGCAATGTTGAACAGAAAGATGCGTACCACTGTAGCTTTAAAGACATATGCCAAGTTGATTTGATCATTATGGTTTGATTTATTATAGATGGTACATAATGCATTATATATACCTGCTTCCTGACTGGGCATCCTGCTGCCACGGTGCACCGGTAGTAGGCGCGCGGGCACGGGTTCCCCTTCGCAATCTTCTGCCCATACTTTCTCCACTGGCATCCATCATTCATCTGCACAACCATACAAATTTAATCACAAATTTTTCCATCATATCTCGTTTATTTTACCATTACCTTAGCATATTCTATTAGAATTTAGCAAGAGAGAACATTTTCCAACATAAATACTTATACTAGCTGTATATACAATTATTCTCGTACCGTTGGCGCATCACATCTCGCTCTCACTGAAACCCTAGCCTTCTTGACCTGTGGCTGAGGAGCTATGTCATCCTCGGCTTCCGCGCCGACGCTCCTCAAATTCTTCAGCATTTTGCTTGGTGGCCATTGCTCTGTGGTCTCTGCGGTGTCATCCCTAGCATCCTCAAAGCTGCCTTCAGGGCTCAACGTCATCACATCCGGCTGTACCTTCTCACTGTTATTAGCATCAACTCTGCAGTCTGATAATCCAAGAGAGAGACCTCCTTTGATCTTCAGAAAATCTTCAGTACTCCCTTTGACTTCGCTACTGGTGGTACTCTTGTCTTCCTTCTTGCATTTGCTCGTGCTCGTTCCAAGTCTCAGAGAGACGAGTTCAGGCTCCTCGATGTCGGTGGCCGGAGAGTCTGGGAGCTTCTTAGCTCGGCCTTGCTGAAGAACGTCATAGAAGTGCGTCTGAAGAGATCTATAGTCGTGTGAGATGCGCGACAGCAACGTCTTGAGCCTCTCGTTCTCTTCTCGTACTTCACCCATTTCTGCCCTTGTTGATTCAAGCTTATCATCCTGACCCTGAAGCCATAATAGTGCAACAAAATGTATTAGCCATATTTGAAACAATTACATATGATAATGGTCACTTGTCTTGTGAACGACATAGCTAGGTTGATAGAAAAAGACATTGGTATAACTATGATGCATGCTATGCATCCTGACCTTATTTTGAGCTTTCATGTTTAGCAATGATGAGTCCATACATGATCTTTCTATTGGGCCTGGTGAACACACCTAGAAAAATAAACTGATGGTAAGAATAGTCTAGAAGAAAAGGTAAAGTGTGTGTATGAACTTAAAGAAACTAGTTGGTTTTATGACAATTCCAATGAGTAATTTTAGGACAAGAAAATTAGACGTTAAAGTTTACACTGCTGCTTCTTAATTATGAAGTAAAAAGAGGCAGAGAAAATGGTAGAAATTGATTAATGAATTGATGGGTGGGTCAGAGTAGAGGTACCTCCTCCTTTGTGCTTGATATGTTTTGCAAGGACTTGAAAAAATTGCCATCTGAAATTTTATCGCCATCTTTTATAACCTGCAATATATCATAGAATTGAAGATACTATATATCAGTAGAGATCAAGACAATACACAAATATATTCAGGCTAGCTACAGAGAATCTATAAATTAACTTTCCTTCCAGTTCATATATATATTATCCATGATTTATCAGTGCTATCTATGTACGCATAAGAACCAGTGGTTCTCAATTTTTTTAAGAAATTGATGAACACCGCATTTCAAAAAAGGAAAAATCGATGAAACCTGATTAATTTGGACCAAAGAACTGCATCTCTGAAAAAAAAAATCCCTATTCCACGAACTAAGAACAAGAACCCTGAAGAGAAAACTCTACTAGTCCTAGTTGTACTTACCCAAATAAATGATCCAACTTTTGGAAGAAAGGTTAGAAGTTTATTTTTAGATAAAGGAAGCGTAACCTTTTCTAGAAAGATAAGAAATACATATATAGTTCAGATAGAAAAGAGATCCATACCTCGTCTTTTAACCGATCTTCATGGGTTCCAAGCTGCCTCTCTCCCTTGATCATCTCCTCTTTCATGTACATAGAAGCTAGCTGCTTTGAGTCTCCCTTGATCATCTCCTCTTTCATGTACTGAGAAGCTAGCTGCTTTGAGCAGCACAGCTACCTCTCCTCTTCTTCTCAAGTTCTTGTCTGCCTTCAGCTCCTTCTCTTCTTCCTTTTGTTCCTGCACCAGTATTATGGCTTAATTATAAAGGCAAGCCATGTCCTCTTCCGTCTCCTCTTTGGACTTTTGCATAAATTAAGTTGTAACCTTGTGCTTACCTATGTTAGGCGGTCAGCATCCTAAATGTCAAACACGGCCGCACTCTTGGGTGACTTGTGTGGAGAGGAAAAAAAAAAGAGCACAGGCGACTGAGATTTATGTGGATTTCAACGTGTGTAACATGTTGCTGTTTTGTTGAAGGGCTGATTCTAAGATGTGTGTCCAGACTGCGTACGTCTGGCCGGAATATGATCTAATAGCACGTCCACCGTTAATGTCCGTACGAAGCTTCCTGCAAGTCTTTGCCATGGCCGACTATTATAGGACCATGTGTTCAAGTAATTGATTGATTTTGAAATTTCAGCTGGACTTTAGGACGATAGCTAGGTCCTTGTATGATGATCATAGTCCCCTGATAAAGATGGAGGGGCAGCTCGAGTACTAGTATAATATTTTAGGAAAAATGCTTGCACACCATGACTGGCCAATTTAATGAACATTCACATTCTGATGACATGCTAGCTAGCTAGTTTTCAGAAAAATTGGGGAAATTTGCTAACAAATTCTGGTTCTCATGTCTGAGTTAGATCAATGACAGCTTGTCCGTATTGGTAAATTAGAGGACCACACACATCTTAATTTTATCCGAATTGATTGGTGAGAGTAGAGGACCACATGCGTCTCTCTCATAAGTAAGAATTTATCTTGAGTGCAAACTCCACTTCATTCAACGGGCTATAGTAACATGCATGCATGATACTATAAGTTCCTAGAGTAGTATCTAGACTTGATCATATATGTCGACTAGCAATATTCCAAGACTTTGAAATTGAATGCCACATCATGATCACTCCTTATTCAATCTGTATATATAGTTTGATTGATTCTTTGAAAACAAAGAATACGTATGGTGTTTTTGGACCAGGCAACTAATTGGTCTGGAAATGTGAATTGAGTATAGACAGTAGGTGCCGTTTCGAGTTGTAACCAAACAGTCTGGTGTGCTCAGACGAACCAAATATGTCAACATCGAATTTCAGCACAAATTTGGCAAGTGAGATTGCTTGGCAGAGAAGCAGACTGGCAAATCCAGCATACTTTCGATGTCGATTCAAGATTTCGTCTGGGGTTGTATATAGCAACTCATGTCCGTGAAAATGGATAATATTCAGAAACACCACTAACCAGAAATACAAAAATCTAGGACACAGGCATCTTACAGAAACGTTTCTTTTGCTCAAGAAAACTAATATTCTCTTGTTAGCTAGATCTATCATTAAGAACTGGGCTCTGCCTGCAAAGCTTGGACTATGACTAGATTATATCTCCTAGATCCAAGGTTTATCAGTGGACCACTTGTATGGTATTCTATGGAAATCAACAAATCAGCACACTAATAAAATGCATGACCATTGACCTTAATCATAACTATTTCATGGAAATTTAGAGCAGTTTATAGGTACTGTGATCCAAAGTTAGCTGTACCATTTATCTAGATTACCGAGTGGGTTCTGCTGGTGGGGGTGGTCTTCGAGATTCAGACTGCCTCTTATGATGATCTCATTGGTACCCTTTTAAAGGTATGTATAGTTCATGGAGTTGTTCTCTCTGTTGTTTTTAGATCCCAATGCGTTGAAATCTCCATTAGCCATTGCCTAATTAGTGCTGCATGCATGGTTCTCTACTTGCATCTGTAACAGAGTTTTATATTGTATAAATGTGTTCAGTATTAGTTGGCGCTGGCCTTCTCTTTCCTTTCCCCCCTCTCTATGTTTTTTTCTTTTTTTTAAAAAATAACTATGGCAAGATAAAGAGTAAATTCATTTTCTCTGTGCCTGCTCCATTTTGGAACTTCATAGTTAGCTCATATATCGCAGATAAGAGTAGATTTGTTCCACATTGTCTATATAACGGGCATTGCCACCTAGGTAACTTGTTCTTCCCAGCATCAAGTTTAGGTAATTAGGTACTGCATCAGGTGCCGTTCAAGTTTTTCTTTTGAATTGGTGTGCAGGCCGGCCTGCCTGACTTTGCACACTTGTGTTAGGTAACATGGTACAGTTTTGGCTGAGTTTGAAATCTGAAGCAGTTCAAGAATTGCTAGAAGCCTAGAACCAGGATTTTTAAAAACCAGTCCGGTTTCCAACTGAACAGTGCTAGTGTTAATTTGCCTCATCAAGTTTGATTTGTCTTCAGCCTTTTAATTAACACGTGGAATTATTCACTAATGTAGTTCATCCATTGAATGAATCTTTTGTTACAGCCTGTGTGTCATTTTCAGTTGCTTATTTTTCTAGCCCATGATCTATCTCGTCGTCACATATGTAAACTCATGATCATTTGACTTTGAAGAGAAAATAATTTGCTAACTGTCAGAATTTAGGCCCTGTTGAAATTACAAAACTAAAAGTGTCGTAAGCTGCATTTATGCATGCGTTGTTCGCCTATTTCTGATTCTGATCTGTATTCATATGATCATGCATGAATCAGAAGTCAACTCAAATTAATTTATCTAAGTTGAGAAGTAAACAAGCTGGTTAGCTTTTACAATTTGCAACATACGACCTGTAGATTTCGAGTACTGATCATATTGGTACAGTGCAGTTACCATATTCAACCCATTGCAGGTTCATCCTTCAAGTTGACTATTGCTAGTTGTTTATTTATAATTTACGTTATGTATGTATTAGTTGACTTCATCGAGTACCTATCAGTATTTTCACACTTTAAGGCTGTATATTTTTGTTAATTATACCACATGATGCAAAAGATATATGTAGTTCTGAAAGTTTAGCTGTTCTGAATAATTGACACAAGCTAAGCATGAGACTCATGCATGCAGGAAGAATTAGTACTAGCTAAAGAATTAATTCTTTTGTTCATAACTTCAGATGCAGCAATTGCAACTTCAGCTTGCAAGCTTCCTCTCTTTCTCGGAATTCACATGGTCTGAAATGGAAGCAACATTGTGTAGACAGATACGAAGTCAGATGGCTTCGGTGATAGCCATTAGAGAAACAGTCGGTTAATCTTGACATACGTAGTGACATTGGTGGCCATTATATCAGAAAATATGCACCAGGATCACGTAGTAGCTAACATAGTTTTCATGATCCCAAGAAAAAAAATGTTTGGCTTAGGTAGCCAAGAGGATTGACAAGTAGGGCACACAAAGGGTAGTTAGATCGAAGACACACGAGTACAATGAGAAGACTGAAAGTACGTGTGTCCTGTTAATTAATTTATAGTTGCAATGATCAGAAGGAACCTTCAACTTGACGCCCAGCTTATGTCATGCTTATGTGCCATTCATGCATCCATCCATCCATTTTATGCTAATTAAGGAGATTAGCTGTGCTCTTGTTGGCTGCACAACATGCAATCCCATGGTACATTTATAGTAGGATATTATTCAGAGTAGAAACTAGAAAGCAATGCTTCTTCAGAGGATAGGGCAGACTTAAGGGGTTGCATCTATGGACTACTTTGCATATATTGCCTTTCCAATTGCCCCCTTGTGAACTACAAAATTGTGAGTAAGGGATCCAATATATGTTTGATCAGATGATAAACTTTAATATTGATATCATCATGGGGGCGGCATATGGGGCCGAGCTTTTCAACGATACCGTCAAAGTGGTGCCTAATCACAGGGCAATCCACATGGACTCATTGTCATCGGGGCAAAGAACTAGGCAACCAATTGGAGATTGATTTGGTTTCTAATCCATTTTCAAACCGGTTGCTTCAAAGCAAGTGACTTCCCTCATGGCAGAGTCCTTTGATTTTGTATTCTTGTGTCAACTTTCATGGCCTATACAGTATTGGGAGTCTTCACCTAGCATGTGACAACTGTTCCCCTATTGATTGAGCTTTTCCGTTGAACTGTGCACAAGTGGTTTCCAATGGTCAAGAACTCAAGGATCAATTAGTTATATTTTGTCCTCCTTTCAGAAAAGAAAAAACAAAAGAAGCAGCCCTGTTTGTCCAGCTCAGATTCTCAATTATGGAACTATTTATGAAAGTCTGGTGCTGCATGGTCGCATCAATTAAAAAGAGAAACTTCTACTGAACTATTTGCAAGTTGCGTCGCATGCATGGTCATAGTCACTGCCATGACATAATTTGCTAGTGTGATGTTGAAAAGTGCTCATCCTAATTGTTTACCTCACAATTTTAAGCATGATTGACAAAAGGATACCTATAACAGGGACATTTTTAGCTATACGTTATATATACCCGTGCGGTGTAACAGGATGAAATATAGGGAACTTGGTTTGAAATTTTTTTTCTACAATTTTATAGGGACATTTTTAGCTTATATACCCGTGCAGTGTAACAGGATGAAATATAGGGAACATGATTTGATTTTTTTTCTCTATACCCGTATGTTGTAATAGGATAAAATATTGGGAACGTGGTTTGATATTTTTTTTTCTCACGTAATTCTCTCGTTGGTCAATTAGGGACGTGGTTCAATTTTCACTTCTCTCGTATGTTTCTCGCGGTTGGTCAGTATTTTTGGTACATTGGATTTTTGGAGTGGTTTTTCTCTACGTGGGATGGTAGTGAAATTGGAAGGACATCGGTGTTTTTTATAATAGTAGAAAAATTCCCCGTCAAAAAGCATCAAAGAAGTCTACGACAATTTCATGGGGCATTCTATCTTTGAACTGTATGAGTAATTAATCCTAAACATGAATGGGGTTTTCTGATTGGGTGTGAAAAACATTGAGAAAAATGGAGAGAAGCATCTCGCCCAAAAAATTTGAGTTCTGATTGGACAGGGGACTTTTATACAGTTTCGTCACTGTCGCATCTCTTTCTGCCATTATTTTCAATAATTATAGCGTCCTGTACGTTTGATGATTTTCCATGCTGTACTTTCTCCATTTCAAATATGTTCTTTTCCTGTTACAATTTCTTCCAAATTAGTTGCGCGTGATGGAGATGGTTCATTTGATTTTGGCTATTTTCTTTGCAAAGCCATGTGAGTTTGGTACGACTTGGAAGTCCTTGAATTTAATGTTAGAGCCTGATGCTCTGGTACCAATTGGAGACTATCCAAACGTTGTATTTGACTATATGTATTAGTACATAAGTATATCGAAACCATGTGTCTTAAATAGGTTAGATCTGGCGTCCATGACCTCTTACAACATTGACCAAATGTGCTAGCTATCTAGTGTCTAATATTTCAGTTCTTTTTTATTCTGGAATATAGAAAGTCTCACTATCAATCATCAATCAACATGTTGACCTTAACAAAATTTAGTGTGTGATTCAAGCATTTTTTAATACCTGAGGCTTACATCAAAGAGAGGAATGAATGGTCATGCTGCCTAGGTTAAATTAGGACAATGTAAGATAGGATCAAACAAGCTGGGAATCGATTCCAATCACCTAGCTGTATACATGTATCTAATTTCCAAACCTTCAAGAAGTTACAGGACGTAATATAGGATAGGAGAATAGATGAATAAACAAACTGTACCTTAGTTTGGCTGCAACTGCAAACCAATAGAGCACAACCATGTTGACAGAAAAAAAAAATGGAGAGCAATAAGTCAGTTCATTATTTAGAAACAAAACGTAGCTATGGATCTTGTCCAAGTTAATCAAGTTGCCCTTTAAATAGGATTATCTCATACAAACAGTTGATCATGGACATGAGTAAAGTAGACGAGCAAATATGACCAAAGAACACCTATCCTGTAGCTGGTAAAATAAAGGGGAATATCTAACTGCTGGTTTCTGGCTGACTAGGACATAGACACAGTTTAGAAACATATAAATTCAACGCTTTTGCGTAAACGTAACAATTGGATAAACAGGACTCCGGTAAAGTACCTTTTACTTAATTTGAAGTAGGCTCATATCATTTGGGTTGAAAGGGGTGGGTCACCCCCTACCACCCAACATGGACTCCTTTTCAGATCCAATTTGGGTTTCTGTCTCTGCTTGATTTAAATGGTACTAACTTCATACGGTATTGTTTAATGCAAATGTCAACAAATGTACAACAGATAGGTCATGAGTTCTGAAACTCGTAACTGCCTCCATCATGCTGAACATGAGATAGTTGACTGAATATGCACGTGCAATCAGATTTTCTTTTCGACCAGTTTCCTCTGAAGTCTGATGTTTTCATCAAAAAAGTTTCTCTTAAGGTTCAAGAAGTTTCAAATTCAAACAACACATAATTGCAAGAGAAGTACCATGCCCTCATCATCAGCACCATAGCTACTTCGGCCTACCAGGGAAAATTTTCCAATGGCAGCAACTGGCAGGCACCTGCCAGGATTTTAGCATATCAAACAACTATTGATAAATGCAAGTTATATCTAGATATTTGAATGTGCAATTCTCAGTTTTTCAAGTATGCAACGACATAATGCATTCAGCAATAACAAAGCAAATTGCTCGAGACTTACAAGTTGTAGATGCACAGAAAATTCAATAATATACTTTCTGCAAATGGAGTAGCATAAGAGATATCGAACTTGGGTTTAACTTAGAGATGTAATGGAATAGCATCCAAATCTGGTTTAGGATGTATCCAGTAAATTGAGGAGGAATGCAAAAGGCAACTGTAGCCACAACAATTGTATCTTAAATATGTCAAACTAGACTCAGTGTGACCCATCAAGCTAGACTCGGTGTGATCCATCAAACTAGACCTACTAGAAACATTTAACTTCTGAACATTACATTGCTCAGATTATGTCATCTCTACAAGGCGCTGGCCCAATGTCATCTCTACATTATTTCATTTTTTCCACAGTCAGGAAAGACCAATTGAAATAGCAGCCCATATGAAAATTGAATTGAGAATAACTTGAAACAGCAGCCTGTAGCAGTAGTTTGGACAACCACGTAACAATTATTATAGCTATGCAGGTCAATGCTTTCATCAAGCTTTGAATTATGCATGCCAAAAACAGGCACTTATTTATTCCCCTTTTCGTTACATCGCGTAAGACCTAAGTACAGTTTGATTCCTTGCAGTTAAATTATAAAATCAGAAAACTCATTGGCTCCTTGGTATTGACGTGGGCTATTATATATAGGGGGCAATTACAACAGGATACTAGATTTTAATTATATTAGCTTAAAACTACAGCATCAGGCATGAAACAGCTAAGATCTCATTAAACCCACTTCTTGGAAACATCTCTAGTGTTCATCAGTTTATTATGAAAACTCTGGTCATGACAATAATGCTGAGAAGTCAAATCATTTCAATGTAGTAGTCTATAACCTAAATGGGTAAATCCTTCATAGAAAAGATAAACTAAAAAATGGTCTAGTCTCATTCAGGTGAATGACGTAAAGCACAAATAGAACCAGTCAGAAGGCACAAGACAGATGAAATTAAAGCAATACATAATCACCGCTCAGTTATTTCTGAAAAGAAATAATATTTACCATACTGGTAACTGTACTTTAAACCATCAAATGGCAGAAGATAAGTGAAAAAGAGAAGCAAATAAAATATCAAAATAATTCCTGATCCATTCTTATGCTCCTGGAGTTCTTAAAAGAATATGACAAAGTTGTGGTCTCATTGTTTCCACTTTAATAACTTTAGGGAAGGGAAGTTGACCAGTTGCTTCCAATAAACTTGTTCATACTACATTTCATTCTTGTCATCTTCTCTTTGATGAAAAATTGTCACTGCTGTTTTACTAATCGACAATTAAGTGATATAACAACCAATTGAATCATTAAAATCTCAACAAAGATTAAAAATAAAAAGAGGAACATAAGCCATAACATATGTGATTGCTACATTTTGGAATTAAACCCTGTGCCTGCTGATTACTATCACTCGATTTTTAAGAAATATGAAAACTTGAAGGCCCAAGGAGATGCAGAGGAGAGAAAATTACCCAGCTGAAGTTCCAAACAACAGATTTGCCTAATTGGGTACCTTACACATCCTCCTGCAGAAACTTCTTACAGTGGTTGGTCAACTGAAACCATATTTAGCATATTTAGTTGTGCCTGACAAGAGTATAGAAATAACAGAAAATGCAAATGATGTATTGCCATTTCTGTTTTCCCCTTGTGGGTGCCGCAGGGTTAAAGCCTGCCCCAACTTCTGCCTCTCATACAATAAGCAATAAGCAAAGTGCAGCCACAAGATAAGACAACTTGTCTTGGTTAAGTCAAAGATCCTATATTCACCAGGACAAGGGACTATCTGATGTCCACCATCATTTGTTAAACTGTAAATGACACATTTTTTTATGAAAAACGATGAAACAAGCTTCATGCAAACTTCTAAGAACGAAATGAAAACCACGAAACAAAAGCAGCTGTTTGTCCCGACCACAGAAACTTTCTCAAAATAGCAGGTTACTATTCCTACACGTTTGGTCAACGTAAGGTCAGTCATCATCTTATACGAAACCAAACCTTTTCTCTTAGCCAACCCAACTGCACAAGTGAAATATAAAAAAGAGTTCAGCTAAAAGGCAGCCATGTTGGTCAACTCCTCTCGTCTTTGTCCATCACATACACAGCACCACAGAATTAACCCTCCCCCGATTCGATAACTCCACAATTTCATCAGGTTTTGATCCTAACCACTCTGGACACATCTATATGCCAGCCAAGAACAAGACTGCAACTTTACCCTGCTAACACAGCATGAATGTGAAAATCCCCAATTAGCAAGGGAAGCTACCTGGATTGCGGCCCTAATGCCAATAAAAAAACAAACAAACAAAACGATTCAGCAGGGGAAATGTTCAATTCTGCACTATTTACTGCCAATGACCAATGTTTAGAAGCTCCCGGGTATCATCACCCGATACAAGGGTAAGCCTTACCCTTCGCCCTAGCCGCCGCTACTCAGCACGGCAAGGCGGCCAAAGCGGCTAGCTCTCGCTGTCCGCCCACCGCGGCGCCGGCGCCGTGGCCTCGCCTCCCCTGGGTTTCCTCAAGAGGAAGGTGCTCGGCCATGGGCGTCGCTCCGAGGGGAAATCGATCGAGAAATTTTACCTCGTTCTGAATCGGTCGAGCAGAAACAAACAAACTCCCGATTCCGGCGTGGGCGAGGAGACTGACCTGCGAGACTGCGGCGATGGCGATGGCGGTGGCGGAGGGAGAGATGGGACGCGGCGGAGGAGGAGGGAGACGGCCGGCGACGGCGAGGTGGTCCACCATTTACGGCCGGGAGATTCCTGCGGCCCATTTAATGGCGGTTCGCTTTGCTTTCCGTGGGCTGGGCCGAATTGATAACGAGATAAGAATGAGAGCCCAACACCCAAACTTCAGCACTGTTTTGAGATGAGTTCATTGAAAACAGTAGTACGAATTTGCGACTATGTAAACAAGAATGACACCAAATTTGGAAGTGATGTACATCAGCGCACAAACAACAAGAAATATGTAAATATAAAGAAATAAAAGGAACAAAAAAGGCTAGGCAAAAGGATAGGCTAATTCTCGCGGGATGAATATGCGACTAGGACATGACCCTCTTACTGCTGCTTCTTCAGTTCTGCTGCAGCAGCGGCAGCCACTTCTGCCCAGGATTTGCTCTTATATTGTTGAAAACACTGTTGTTTCTTTCCTTCAAAATAGACTAGGCTATTAGGATGACGATCATTCCCGTTGTCACACCACCATAGGATGAAGAAGGATTGTGAAAACAACGAAGTTGGCCAACTGCAATGAGGATGATCCACCAAAGTTGAAGTGCTTCCGGACAGCAAATTATAATTAGGATGTGATCGATTGTTTCTTCTTGTTGGTCACAGAGGACGCAAACTCGGGTGAGGTAGTCCTCGCTTGCAACAAGAAAAGTACTTGCAATGCTGCACTTGGGGCTGTGCGACTAGCCCTTGAGATGAATACGGGCCCAAATATTTGCGATCACAAGCTGAAAATGATATTGGGAATCGTAAGAACGAAGCATCTGAATGATAACTGCAGATGAGAGCTATTACTGAGAAGAACTGACCTGTTATCAATAAGATCACTTCATTCTTCATAATTCAGAGACAAGCATTGGTCTTCAAGTGTGTCATTAGCTCTCTACTAGCTCAGCAAGGGACTGCGTGCTGCTTCCAGTGTTAATTCAGTGTCCAGATCACTTGCAGCCCATGCAATTGTGCTTGCTTCGGTCTTTCTGCTGACAGCACACAATGGATGGGATGTTCATTCACCTGGAGGTGCCCTACTGAAAGTGCACTTCTCCAGCGCATCGATATCGAGATCCTGGTAATTGAAAATACTCTTGTTTTGAATGCTTTTGCCCTCCTTTCAAAAAAAAAGTCCTGTTTTGAATGCTAGTTTCCCCCGCGAATATATATACATTGAAGAGGCTTATTCACTTTGTTGCATTTTCAACCCTCTGCAATGGTAACTTTTAGCACATTTTTAGCGTTATCAAAGCTTGGTAGTGTTGGATGTGTAACGTCTTTAGTTTAAAGTCTACCAAATATTAGTAAAGTGTTTGAGAGCGAAAACTTCCGAAATTACAAAAATTTGGTAGAGTACAAATGGTAAGGATATATTTCGTTTGTTACCATACTAAAATTAGTAATGCCAAAATTTAATAGGGTTGAAAGTGGCAACAAAGTGAACAAGCCTGAAATAATGAAGGGCCATGAGTGGGCAGAGCCAACAAGCACTTGAATAGTTTTACCTTTGTATTGCTGCTGGCTCTCAGAAAGCAAATCATCAGCAACAGGGTGAGGTTCAGAAACCAATCAGGCTGTGCGCCGTTGTACTCAAACTCCACACAAGCTGGAGAGTACAAAAAGGCATGGTTTTCAGGCACAACAAACAACAATAAGGTATGTGTTTTAGCAAATCGATAACACACAAAAGTGCAGCTATTATCAGGAATCAGGTTGAAACAGGCATACCGGCATGGTGAGAGAAGAGACAGTGACCTAAGCCTTGGGTACACCAGGCAGGGGGAGACAACAAGCAATACAGAACTCGAGCTGGCCACTCGCTAGATTTGATCACCATTGCTGTGATTGTAGTGTTAATCATCACGAAGGAGAGGTTAATCAGCTAGAGACAGCGGGGTCTGCATCTGCAGGCATGATCTCTGTTGATGTGATAGGCTACAAACAAGATAGAGGAATTGTGAGTATAGGAAAAAAAAAAGCTCACACAACAGAGGAGAAAAACAAGTAGCACATCCCATGCAGTACTAACCTGTTGCTGGTCGTCATCATCATCTTCACCTTGGTTGGATTGCGAGCTCTCGCCCACATTCTTCGGGGGTTCATTTGCTTCCACTGGTGTACCTGACCCTTCTTGGGTGTCCCCTAAGTCGTGCTTGGATGGGTCGTTATACAATAGCAGAACAGGACGATTGGGGTTTGCTTTCACCTCTTCTAGCAGCTGGCCAAGCCTTGCCACTTCACAGTTCCAACGGAGTGAAATCTCCTTGAGCTTCGGAAGATGCTTAATCCCAATAATCCCTGATTCCAACCTGCAGTGAGAGATTTCTATTGTTTCCATTTGGGGCGAGGTGCGCTCCTCAAATCTCATCTCTCTTAGGTCCTCTAGAAACCGAATCTCAAGCTTCCTGAGTTTTGGGAA
Source organism: Oryza sativa Japonica Group (assembly GCF_034140825.1). Taxonomy (NCBI): domain Eukaryota; kingdom Viridiplantae; phylum Streptophyta; class Magnoliopsida; order Poales; family Poaceae; genus Oryza; species Oryza sativa. The sequence continues at coordinate 2,574,363 of NC_089040.1, read as the reverse complement.
TGCTTCTGCTCGGAACAATAGCTTCACCCCAACATAAGCGCCCCACCGAAGCTGCAGGACCATGAGGTTGGGCAGTTCCCCGAGTATCTGTACTGTTTTACCTTCCTTCAGTTTGCTTCCGAATAAGTGAATCTTCACCAGGTGTGTGAACTCCCTAAGCCAGTCAATCTCCTTAATACATCCTTCCAAAGTGAGGTTCTTCAAAAAGGGAGGAGGAGAGGAAATATAATGTAGCCACTCGAGATTTCTCAATGAAGATACGTCGAAAGCATTTATGCGGAGAGATTGAAGGGACGAGAGCTTCTCAATGGCTTCACGAAGCACCTTGCATTTTCGTTGTGTGGCACCATTTATTCGCAACCTTAATTTTTTTAGCTGGCTAAGCTCCCCCAGCTCTTTCACTGCTTTGCTACTAGTTAGCCTGATATCCACATACCCTAGTTCTTGAAGCTGTTTTAAGTTTCCAATTCTCATAGGTACCCTCACACCGCATGTACTAAACCAGCGAGTAGAACAAGCCATGTGTAGCTCAGCAGTTATTTCATGACGCTGGTCTGAATCAGCCAAAGCCATCGTTACAGGAATGCACGATAAAGCAAATAAACATTGTATAGGTTTAGATGGATCAAAGAACTCGTAGTATTCTTTTCTTGTACAACGGAGGATATTGAGACTCCGGAGTTCACATATCTCAGTTGGCAGTGATGTTATGCAAGTATTTGATATGTCCAAAACTCGTAAGCCTTGTAATTTCCCTATAGACCTTGGAATTCTGTAAATTTTTGAATATCCACTGGAGTTAGGAAGATTGTAGTCACACCGAATATTCATATATTTCAAGTGGAGCACCGACCATATATGGTCCATCTCTTTTTGTGTCATTCCAAATCTAACTCCTTGAAAATCCAAGACTCTTAACATCCTTACTTGGGGTGAACATAGCAAAGGTGTTAGTTCTTTATGTCTCTCACCAAACACTGTTAATGACCGGACTTGGTTCAAGTCCATGGCTATCTCTGAGCTATTGCTATTGTAGAAGGCCACATGGTGGATGTTTTCCTCCATCAGACAAGTTTCTTTATCATCTATCCGGCACACAAATTTTTCTTCTCTAGAAATTGATATCATGATATCGCGTATGATATCGTGGACTCGACAGCTCTTGATAGTTCCTTCCATATTCACTCTTGATGGTTGCATCAAACTTCGGTTGATTAAATCATTAAAATATTTTATCGCAACATCCACAATGCTTACCCCATCTCTAGCTCTAATAAAACCTTCTGCAATCCATCTATACACTAGACGTTTCCTTTGGATCTCAAAATCCTCGGGAAAGATGCTTAGATATAGAAAGCATGGCTTAAGATGAGATGGCAAGTACTTGTAACTCAAGGCTAACACCTGCCTCATTACTTCAAAGCTTGGGTTGTTCTCAAGTTCCGATGGAATTTGTGCATATAATCCATCCCACTCTTTGACATCTTTGGCAGCTAGAAGTCCACCAATTGTGATGATAGCTAGTGGTAGACCTCCACATTTCTTTAGTATCTTTTCAAATGTTTCATTCATTCCATCTTTGTTTATGTCACATAAACTTTTGTTGGTTTTTGCCAACAACAATTTGGTAGCATCTTCTCTATGTAATGTTTGAAGGGGGTAGACTAGTGGGCTAGAACTGCCTTCGGCTAGGTCTCTATTTCTTGTTGTTACTACAAGTCGGCTACCTTCCCTATTATTTCCCCATAAAGTAGGTTTGAGGCAATCCCATGCTTTTGTGCTCCATAAGTCATCTAGAACAAGAAAATACCTTTTATTTCTGAGCCATTCCTTTAGGTGATCCGTAAGGTTGTTCTCCTTTATCTTCACCTCTTTATATTTTGTAAAGAGATTATCCAGTGACTCTTTTCCTAGGAGTTGCTTGATCATGTCCTTCAATAAATCCATGACATCGAAAGACTGTGATACAGTGATCCAAGCACGGCATGGGAACATGCTTGTGATATTTGAGCTTTCATAAACCTTCTTTGCAAGAGTAGTCTTGCCAAGACCTCCAGCTCCAACTATCCAAATTGTCTGGACTTCTACATCTTCACTGCCTGATATCATCTTCAGGATCTCCTTTTTGGGCCCATCAAATCCAACAAGCTTAGCTTCATCAACATAGTGAGCAGCTTGGTAGCGAGTCATTTCCATGTTGGTTGAAAAGTCATCCATCTCTCTAGAAGGAGCAGACTTAATAAAATTATACCGCATGTTTCGATTGCTCACTTCTTGGACCCTTAGCTTGAGGCTCCGAATCTGGACAGCAATTCGGTGGCGATGCCGGAGCTTCATCAGCTGCCGTGAGAGGCTTTGGTGCTTCACATGGATTGTAAACTCTTCAAGGCAATCTTCAATGTCATATGCTAGATCCCTCACTTGCTCTGCCCATACTTTAACCAGTTCATCTTTCTCTTTTGTAACCTCGGCGGCCCTTAGGAATGCGTGCATAGTCTTGAGCTCGTCTTTTATGTACCTGGCAGCCATGAGTTCAAAGAATATCTTATTCCAAATCAGCTGCTAATTATTGTAACCACACATGGAGTGCAGTACGAAAAATCTTATGCCAAGTGAAACTGATACTACAAAAGCTTGACGCTCGTGAAAATCTATCTATTATCAGTATTAAAGATAGGTGAAAGATTTTTAGATACGCTAAAAAATCAGATAAATGGCCATAACTTCTAGAAAAACAAATATCTACTCCCTCTGCTTCAGGTTATAAGATGTTTTGACTTTAGTCAAAGTCAAACTGCTTCAATTTTGACCAAGTTTATATAAAAAAATAGTAATATTTTTGAACCAAGATAAATTTATTATAAAAATATATTTAATCATTAATTTGATAAAAACTAATTTGGTAATATAAATATTATTATATTTGTCTATAAACTTAATCAAACTTGAAGCAGTCACTACTACAGAAATGACCATAGGTGCTGGTTCCCAACCGGTTATAGGTGTCGGTTTCCTAACCGACACCTATTGGTCGGCACTAATACTAGCAACCGGCACCTATGAAGAAAATAAAACCGGCACCTTTAGCTTTGCTCGAGCCAAAAAAAAAAAAGGACCAGCTCGGCTCAAATCAAGCCGAGCTCACTGAGCACCGTCACTGTGTCATCGCCCGAGTTGCTCCCAAATCAAATTAAAATCCCCAAATCTCCAAATCATCCACAAATCAGCACCAAAATTCCCAAATCCCCAAATCATCCACAAATTGCCATCAAAATCAATTGACATCACAGTATGAACATACTCCAATCCATAAATCTACCAAAACATCTAAAAAAATCATCCACAAATCTACCAAAACATCTAAAATAAATCTACAAGAAACGAGGGAGGAGAGCCCACTTCATGCTCCACCATCGGCTTTGTCGCCGGCGAGCCCCACTTTTGCCGCCGCCCGCCGCCTCCCCTCCCGCCAGATTCGGCGGAGGGGAGGGTGCCGCCTCCGCTGTCGCGCGCCGCTCGTCGTCGAGGTGCGCCGCCGCCGCCGCGCGCGACACAGAGAGGCGAGAAGCAAGAGAGAGGGGCGAGAGAGAACGAGAGAAGACGAGGCGATAAGGTTCTCATATAGGATAAGGCTAATGGTTGGCCTTGGTCGGCTTGGCTTGGCTCGACTCGGTAGCTTGGATAGGTGCCCCCCGCAAAAAAAAAAGCTTGGATAGGTGCCGTTTTTTTTAAAAAAAAACCGACACCTATAATTTATTATTGGTGTAGTATAGGTGTCAGGTGTCAGTTTTTCTTTAGAAAACTGGCACCTATATTATATTAAAAGGTGTCGGGTTTTCTAAAGAAAAACCGATACCTATACTATAGGTGCCGGTTCTTCTTTAGAACCGACACCTATAGTTGCTTATGGTTTTATGTGTTTTCAGCCCACGGAAAAGGGAAAAGCATTATAGGTGCCGATTTTAGTTGTTCCGGCACCTATAGTGCCGATCTTTATGAGCTTTTTTGTACTAGTGAGTTTTACTTTGACCAAAGTTAAAATATCTTATAACCTGAAATAGAGGGAGTAGCATTTAATTATAGGGAGTGTCTAGATGTCAGGTAATCTAGTGGTTCTTAATGCCCCTCCATTTTTTCCTTATAAAAGGTTAAACCATATATTTGAACATACAAAATTACAACTTTACAAGAAATAAACTAAATTACATGAAATTTTTTTTTTCAAACTTAAGATAAAAATAAAGTAAATCCATATATAAACAACAAAATTGTAGTAAAAAAAGAAGTAAAATTGCACATTGCTTACGCTTAGACTTAGGAATATTCAATTTAGGTAACTGAAATTTATAAATCTTCAGGAAGCTAAAAGCCTAAAATCTAGCAATACCCTTAATTGTATATAGTATCATTTAATTAGGCGGTAAATCTAACTGGAGAGGCCTCTCCAATTAGTCTTAACCAGAGACACCCACGTGCTAGTACTTTAGAAGTTTTGGTTGCTATTAATCCATTGAGCAAGTAGGGGAAATATTCATATCATCTATGCTTCAAATAAAATTTTCTCTTAAATTACTCATCCGATTTACAAATTACACCGTTGTGTTCGTAATAATTAAATCTTTACAACAAGATCTCACATGATTATATTTTGATGAAAAATCACAAATTACTTTTATGATATGTCTAAATTACTTTTAGATTTCACTAGGTTACTTCTTAGACATATAAAAGTAAATTCAGTAAAGCCTAAAAGTAATTTACATATATTATAGAAGTAACTTATAACAAAAAGAAAGTAACTTTAATTAATGCCTTTTTTCATTGAACAAATTATCATATTATATATATATATATATATATATATATATATATATATATATATATATATATATATATATATATATATATATATATATATATATATATATATATATATATATATATATATATAAAATCTAAAAGTAACTTTTAAATAAATAAATAAATATTTATTTATTTATTTATTTATTTATTTATTTATTTGTTTAAAAGTTACTTTTAGATTGGATTAAAATACTTCCTATATATTCATAATACTCTGAGGTGATTACTTTTATTATTTTTTAAGTTAATTCCATAATTTGTGTTGATTAATTTAATTTTTAGATAGAGTCATTTTTTTATCTCTACAACGGATTTACTTCAAATGGTATGCCAAAGTTACCTTCGTTTTGTTCTAAGTTACTTCTATAATATATGTAAATTACTTTTAGGCTTTACTGAATTTACTTTTATATATCTAAGAAGTAACTTAGTGAAATTTAAAAGTAATTTAGACATATCATAAAAGTAATTTGTGATTTTTCATCAAAATATAATCATGTGATATTTTGTTGTAAAGATTTAATTGTTACGAACACAACGGTATAATTGGATCGTAGATCGGATGAGTAGTTTAAGAAAAAATTGTATTAGTATAGATGGATGGTGCCTCTTATAGATGGAGTGGTAACCCGCTATCACTAGCAGTGTAGTTACGTCCTTAATTAGGTATAGTTTCATTATTATCGATCCCTTGGACTGCCTGCTTCCTAAGTTCCTATCGTATGAAGCAGGGGAATCTACTTTAGACTGATTTAGCACAATAGATGCATGGAGGCACTGCTGCACGCACTTCATATTGCCTTGCAACCTTAGATCGAGCAAATATAATGGTAGATTGGACCAAGAGAGATACATTATAACACATAGGTGAGATAAAAAAGGGATAATAGAAAAAAAAACATAGATAACGTTATAGCTAACTTATTATATATTTTAGCTCTAATATAATTAATTTGCTCTTTTTGATATGTTTGTAGCAACTAGTTAACTGACTCTACTTTATTAGCTGTGTGTTGCAAGCAGTCTATAGCAAACAATTCAGATCCACATTGATGGACGGAGGTAGTAGTAGAGATGAGTGTGTGTACCAGATGTCGTTTTGTACACCGATCAGCATGCTCATCTCCTGGCGAGCGGCGGAAGAAGCCGCCGCGATGGCACCGCCGAGCAGTGACCTCGCCATGCTCACCACCGTATCCCCCATCGCTGGATTCGTCTGGCGCCACTCGCTCACTGCGCACAAAAGAATTAGCCTGACGATCCTGACGAGTGGATCGGAGAGAGGACTAGCTAGTTCGATCTGCCAGCGCTTTCTGTGGTAAGAAATGCTTAACTAGGGCTTGCAGTGAGCAACACGAAGAAGCCGGGTGGCCTGGTGGGGAGTGATATTAGGTGGTGTTTACATCCAGGGACTTAACTTAAGTCCCTGTCTTTAGACACTAATTTAGAGTATTAAATATAGACTACTTACAAAACTAATTACATAAATAAAAGCTAATTCACGAGACAAATTTTTTAAGCCTAATTAATCTATAATTAGAGAATGTTTACTGTAGCATCACATAGGCTAATCATGGATTAATTAGGCTCATTAGATTCGTCTCGCAAATTAGTCCAAGATTATGGATGAGTTTTATTAATAGTCTACGTTTAATATTTATAATTAATTTTCAAACATCCGATGTGATAGGGACTTAAAAGTTTTAGTTCCATCTAAACAGGGCCTTATAATAGAGTTGGTGTCACTTTACACTAAAGTTTTAGTTCCATCTAATCAGCGCCTTATAATAGAGTTGGTGTCACTTTACACTTGGGGGAATATATTCGTTCGTACTGTATGTGATAGCTTTCACATGACAGGTTTACTGCTAGTGTCCCCTCCACTATAACATGTCGTGTCCGACTGCATTTGTCCATTTCTCACAAGAATATGAGTGGGCCTTAGGCCAGTAGCAGTGCCAGGCACGCTACCGTGCCTTCAGCCCAATCCAGCAAGGATTTCGGCCCTAAATTCATCTCTAGGTCACACATCCCACAGTGCTAGTGACCTCTCTCGTGACCTTCCTTCTTTTACGTGGGACCACAATGCAGGGCCCACAATGCAGCGGACCAAGAGTTCCCAGCCCAAGAAATTAATTCTCGCAACTACCCTTCTCTCGAACTCTCCACATTGCTCCCGTTCTCCTCATCCCGGTCGCGAGCTCGCCGAGAAGCACTCCGCCTCAGCCACCGGCGGCCGGCGCCGGCTCTCCTCCCTTCGCCGCCGGTGCCGGCTCTGCTTCTCCGACAGCCGCGGTTGCCGGCTCGCGCAAGTTCTGAACCCCATCGCCCACGAGATGGTGCTCAAGATCACCGGCTTCGGTGGCTGCGGCGGCGGCAGCGGGGGCCGGCGTACTCGCGTCGGCGACGGAGGGAGGAGGCGGCGCTGGCCGCCGGTGGGGTTCAGTTTCTGCTCGAGGGCGGCAGCAGCTTCAGTCCGCCGCCATGCGGAGGCAGGGAGGGGTCGGCGTGGCCTGGGGCGTGGCGGCGGCGGCGGATCTCCCGACAACTACACCTCTTGCACACGGCGGCGGCGGATCTCGGCGTGCGTGGCGGCAGAGCTCGGCGTCGACCTGACCAAGGTGGCGGCCGGGACGAGGGCGCGCTCCTCCTCAGCGTTCTTGGCGGCGGCTCAAGAACAGGCGGCGTGGTTGACGCCGCCGCCTCGCCTCGGCGTTCTGTGTTCTTGATTTTTCTTGTGTGATTTTGTGTGACTTGATTTTCTTTTGTGATTTTGTTGGTAGCTGCTCCGGCGCCGTTCCAATCGATGCCGAGGCCGCCATGGATTTGGTCCTCATGGCGGCGAGGCTGATGCCGGCGCGGGAGAAAGGACTCGGTGGTGGGAGGATGAATTGCAGGCGTGGGAAGGGATTTTTCCATGGGCGAATCTGGAATTTCTACGAGTGCTGCGTGCGCGAGGTCACGGGCGGCCAAGCACCGACGCCCACAGCGCTCGCTCCTCGCGTTTTTTTGGCGGCGCGTGGATTCGACCGAGCAAGGTTGCGCGTTGCTCTGCTTGGGGACGAGCGACCAAGTTTGGTCCCGGTTCCACACGACACGTCGGACAAAATCCTCCGTGGCGCCCCCGTAGCACCGGTCCATGGTGGAGCACTGCTAGAATAGAATCTTGTCTCTTTTTCCCCGGTCAATAAAGGAACGGCGGCTGAATTATATTAACACAAAAAGCAACGAAGGCAAGCACTTTCATCCCTAAATGAAAACAGAGCCCCGGAGCAAAGCTGAAAGTTGGGGGGCGGGAGTGGATAAGGTGTTCACTAGTAACCAAACTGCACGAACGTTCGTTAATTAGGGCTTCTGCAATTCCTCCCATCTTTGTCCATCAGACCTGATTGGGTCACAATGTCATTGCCCCCAAAATGCCAGATCCTAGCAGTTGTCTACCATATCAAGACCTCCAAATCTAGACAGCAGAGAAACATTTTACATAAAACGGCTTCCACCCACCTGCTCTAAGAAGAAATGTAACAAAGGCAAGAAATGAAAGTTCATTCGCTAACTAACTAGATCAGAGATTGCCCGTCCAAATTGTGGACCAAGTACTTTCTAACAAAGCCACCAAGAACTATCCTTTGGACAGTTGCCATCTCCCTTCAGACACCCTTTGGTCACCTCCGCCATTCATATTCAGGCCCGGATTGTGGCCTAGTGTACGCCCGTGAATCTTCAGGTTTTATAGAATTTGTAAATGTGCTCCAGCCCATAAGATGTGGTATGATATACTGCAGGTGCAAAAAGTGTAACTGGGCATTAGTTTCAAGCATGGATATGACTTCTGTATGTTATTTACGTAAATAAAAAGAAAAGCATTCATTTCTTAACAATGGTTCAAAGCATGAATATGGTTTTAAGCATATATCTCAGTATTCAGGACACATCTACTCTACATGATGTAAGAACCATATAAAAATATCTTCATGGATATATATCGTGTCATATGTTCATATGTTAATATATGTAGAATAGATAGAAGTAAACGCAAGTGAACATTGATTTATAAGAACCAATGGCAATTCATGCATTCTCTTCTCTGTTAGAACAATAAATAATATAGCAGGGTATGTTACATACATTGAAAGTCGATACAATCACAGCAAATTCTCCTTTGGTTATAGGGATGTAAATATTCTCATCGATGTTCAGGAGACGGTTTTGAACACCTGAAGGCAGCAAATTATCACCGGATCAAGTAATGAACAAAGATTCGGATGTAAAGAATTTGTAATGGTGAGATGGAGACTACATACTGAGATTGAAAAAGCGACTGTTGCCATCTGGTGTTGGCTCAACTTTTAGAACCTTCCGCACTTTACCTTCATCACTATGTTTGAAGATGGAACAACAAAAAGGATAAACAAATTATTTATCGATGCACAAAACCGAAAAAAGAATGCACAGGTAGTAAATAATGAAAGAAACTAAAATACATAGAACTTCAAGATTGGAAGATTGTGAATATGCTTGCAGTCGGAGATACTGTAATAACAATAAGATTAAATTAACTAACAACATTTTCAGTAACTGCCCACAAGAGAAACACTTGACAAATAGATAAAATAGCAGTTCAAACGAAGCAAGCCTTTTGCAACTAATAATCTTCATAAAGAAGATGCAATGCCTTTCTCTTTCCCCATTGCCATTCTACATTTCTACTTTAACATAAGATAAAGGTGAATGAAGTTGCTAAGAAACAGTGATAAACACTCAAAACTATGTTGTGTCATGCTATTTCATTAGTTCCTTTTATATTTTGACAACTAATATCATATGGCAGTCAGTGCAAAATGATATGCTGGATGAATAACTTAATGTGACACATTTTTCATGAGGCATTGGAAAACATGTGCATATTGCCCACACACTTCTCTCAATTAAATAATCAACCATGGAAGATATGTCAGGAAACAAAGGAGCTAGCAATCAGATATGTTAAGCAGTACTGACCTCCTCCCCTTGAAAGGGTCATGGAAGAACTCGCAAGAATCAGTTGGACCTAGAGTAAGCAAGCTACCCATCTCCCACACAGATAATGAGAACACCTGTATTACATTGCATAAAACAAGTTCATGTAAGCAACATCGAATGCATGTCTCCAGTCACCAGGCCTATTTTACAATTACAGAAGCATACAACCTTTGGGCTTCAGTAAAAGGATAGAGCAAGCTATACTTGATGTTAGTGTTAACATGCAAACAAGCAACTACACAATCAGCTCAAAACGGCAGCAATGGTCAACAGCTTCTACACAAGTTTACAACACTCGATAAACTTCCAGTAACATGTACTGTACTTACAATGAAAGCAAATTAACACATCAGAAGTTCAGAACCTCAGGCCCCTCCAGCTGGTAAAATCCAGCCTCTCAGAAATATCGATTTCTCTTGAATTTTTCACACTTGGCACCACAGATTAAAAAAGTTCTTAAAATGAATCAACTAGAGAGATATCCCGAATTACCTGCTTGCGAGTCCAATCATACTGACGAGTCGCCACAGCGGGCGCGAACTGTAGCAGCACGAATCCCTCCTTCACAACCTTGTAAGCCCCAGACTGCAAAGTTCGAACACGCGCACAAACGAAACACCCATTAGATTTATCAAAAAATCCACCTCGCAATCGCGCAACTCGCATGCAGCGGCGCCGCCTCTACCTACATCGAGCGGCACGAACTGCGGCGGCCTGGGGTCGAGCGACATCGCCGCCTTGCCCTTGTAGATGCTGTACGTAGAGAACACCCTCCCATTCTGCTGCCCACCTTGCGCCGCAGGAGGCGAGTACGCCGGGCCCCCGTACCCGTCGCGCGGCGGCGGAGGCGGCGGGGCACGGGGGTCGAAGTAGTCGGAGTGGCGCTGGGAGGCCACGGGGCAGACGGAAGAAACCCTCCTGCTGGACAGCGCCGGGGCTAGCGTCAGTGCAGCCGCCGGCCTGTGGCTAGGCAGGAGGTGCGGCAGCGGCGGCGGCGGCGGCGAGGGGAGCGAGAGGAAGAGCGGCGGCGACGGTGGCGGCATTTCGTCGAACAGGTTGTGGTGTGGTGGGGGAGCGGGTTTGGATTGGGGAGGAGCAGAGTAGAGTGGAGGTATCGGAGAAATGGAAAGGGATATTGCCATATCGGCTAACAGATGGGCCGGCCAGGCCCACTCTATCGTACGGACGTCAAATCGGCCCACTAGTGTAACGGATTCTGGCCCATATATGTTGGGCCTGGACGGAATTGCCACTTACTTGAGGCCCATGTGTGTTGGGCCCAAATGGGATTGGGCGGGATTATTCGATCTGGGCCGTTGAAACGAGATCCGACGGAGCCGTGAAGCCCATAAGGCCATAATCTATTTAGGGATTTAAACTCCGAACTCCGGCGAGGTCATCTTCTCCGACTCCGGCCGCCTTTCGCCGCCATCCTCCGTCTCCCAGAGGCTCGATCTGACTCCGGAGAATACGCAGAGGCGTACATTGTGCCTTTTTTGGGGGGCAAGGTTACTGTATCCTGTTTTTCTCAGCAACTTCAAGCAATCTGGAACGAGAATTGTTCATATCCTGAATTCCTGATCGCTTGAGCAGTCAGTCAACCTTTCATCTAATCCTATCTTGTTCAGTGCAAGACTAGAAGCCACAAATACACCCTTGAGAATATGCCACAAATCGTATCTGAATTATGGTATTCATCCAGTAGTCGTTAAGTTGGGCTGTTTTTTCCTTCCAAATTGTTTATGAGCATGAACTCCAATTAGAGGACATCAAGATTAAGAAAACAACTTAATATAAAACAGCAGTCAAGATTCGCGCAACGAGTGTCCGGCTGCAGGAAGGAAGGAAGCCCAGCGACCAAACCAAGGTCACCATGATAGATAGGTGATGAACCTTTCTTTGTCATCTCTCGCTGTGCCTCTGCCGACCTTCAGAAAACCAGTTTGGGACGCCTTCTGAATTTGACACCACCCAGAAAAAATGCAGGTTGCTTTCTTCTTGCTGAATAGAGTTGCATGATGATTATTTAATTTTGTTGTGGAATACACATCGTAATGAGCAATAATTAACAGTAGATACCTAGTTGCTATGCTAGCTAATCAGTGTGTTCATTACCAGATGGCTTACATCTTTATCCAGCTCAATGAGTTCTCTTTCAAGTTTGACTACATGCCAAGACATAGTACAAATTATAAAAGTTGGAGAATGTTCCCTTCCGTTGTCCTTTTTAACGGAATGGTATATATGTTGTCGTTTTCATGGCACTATAATCTATCGCCTGCCATACGAAATTTATTTCTGGAAAAAATATTTTCCTTCGGTTTTGATTTAAAAAAATGTGTGTATCAGTGTGTATCCATGTGTAACTAGTTTTTTGTCTGACAGTCTGAAAACTAATCAACAGTGAAGTATTATTGCTGGTTCTATGGGGGGCATGCATGTTTGGATGCAATACGGAAATTTCACTCGTTTTTATTAACAATTGTATTCCCCGCTGCAAAATTTCTGTAAAACCCCTGCACGATTGTGTCAAGAAAACAAATTAAGAAACCTCTGCACTACCGTCCTACACGAACACTACTCAGAAAGAGTTGTTCACAGGCCCTGAAAATGTCCGGAAGATGCTCTGAAAGTTGCTGTGAAAACAGATAGCAATTCAAGAAGTACAAATGTAGTACAGTGTTTAGACAAATGGTAAGTCAATAAGAATATGCAACTGTGCCTAGATCTTATCATGGCCTTGACAAGGATGGTATATTTTGCGATAGGGTAATCATACAAGTCCCTGTCTATTATACAGCTTGCAATTTCTGATCCTGCATGAGATGTTGCTCCTGTGGCACAATGCATGGATAAGTTAATACAGATTTGTGTTTTCTGTCAGTTAACTTTTTAGCAGCTTGCAATTCTGATCCTGAATGAGATGTTGCTCCAGTGACACAATGCATGGATAATTTAATACAGATTTGTGTTTTCTGTCAGTTACAACTTTTTAGAACACAAATAGAGGGTTTCAATATTTCAGGCGCAAGGCTAATCATTCTAGAACTGGTTATTTCAGTTTCATTTGCACTGCCCAAACAGAATTTTGCACGAAATATGGGATATTCTGTTAGTACTTATTGGTAATTTGATATGCAAATATTTATTGCTAATTTGAAATACAGGTACTTATTGCACATTTGAACTAAGCTTATAGCTTCCAAGTCCATATATAGGTTTAAATCAACATTTTATTAGCTAGCTGGCAGTGGCGGATCCACCATGGGGCTCCGGGGTCTTTGAGGCCCCACTACCAACGTTGTAACCATGGGAGCCCCATGAAGTCACCATTAAAATTTTTTGTCATACATCCATTAGAAGAGAGGCTGTAGTTTTGTATAGTTTATTTAGCCCCTCCTAGATCCGCCCCTGCTAGCTGGAGGCTCACCCAATCTTGGTCTGTTGGTCAACTGTCAAGGCATCAAGTTCATCAGCTCATCAGTTTTATTGTTCTATAGTGAAATAAATTCCTCGGCTAACTAATTCTGTATTTTTCCACATGAAACAACTGACTTGTTGCATATATATATCCAGAGAAATGGTGATTAATTAAATTTTTTTTTCTACCAAACAACGCAGAATTTCTTGGCTGTATAAGCTGTCAAAACCCTGCAAAAGACAATGCACTTAGCACCGAGAACATCGACAACCTTGTGTCATTATCAGAGGATAGATGGAAACAAGGACGAACACCAATGCTGCCATCTGTTGCTACTCAGTATTCAGTACTCACAGCTGCATATAAGCATCCACACGCACGTAGGGGCAACCTGATCACGCTTTGCTTCCAACGAAAACTACTGTAAGCTCTTACAGCTCGGTGAAAACTCTGTCATCGTGTAAAAAAAGAGAAATTCATTTGTACAGTTTGATGGCGATGGAGACGTACGGTTTGGTGAAGGATGAGCTGCTTCACGGCATCGGAGGAGGGCAGGGGCGCCTGTACTGCGAGGTTAAGCCGACAGCAGCGCCGGCGGTGATCACAGCTGCCGGTGGCGGCGCTAAGAGCGTGAAGAGAAGGAAGAGAGAGCCATCGGCGGCGGCGATGTCGGCTGTGACAGTGGCCGGCAATGGCAAAGAGGCCGGCGGTAGCAATGCGGCTAACAAGAGAAGCTCAAGGTTTAGGGGTGTGAGCAGGTACAGTAACTGAAACTCTGAAAGTAACTGAAAAAAAAAATCAGCACTTGATAGTCTCTGTGTCCTGACTGTATATGTCGTTCTTCACTATCATAAATGTTTTGATGTTTATTTGATGTTTAGATAAGTTTCACTTGATACAGCAACTGAATCTTGTCCTAAAACGTCAAATACTTTTTAACGAAGTTAGTACACCTTTTGCACTCAAAGATTATTCACTATTGTGTTACACAGATTAGCTTGTAGTAGGACAAAAAAAAACAAAAATCAGATTTGATTTGCATGCATATACTATATGTATGTTGATCTGAATATCTGTGATCATGTTTACTGTTGAGTAATATATATATTTTGCCATAAGAGCAGGCACCGTTGGACAGGCAGATTTGAGGCACACCTGTGGGACAAAGGGACATGGAACCCAACGCAGAAGAAGAAAGGGAAACAAGGTTATGATCACTGAATATACATATATATGCTTGTTGCAAACTTGACCAGAATTCTGAATATTTGGCTTGTACTACATATAAATTCATGCAGTTTATCTCGGGGCGTACAACGAGGAAGATGCGGCAGCGAGAGCTTACGATCTGGCGGCGCTCAAGTACTGGGGACCTACCACCTACACAAACTTCCCTGTATGTACAAAAATCTTATGCTCATCTGTTCAGATTTTAGCTGTACTAGTAGTGATTTTGATGATTATTCCAAATTTCCAATCAATGTGTTGTGTTATGCAAAGGGACAAAGAAAATGATCGGTGATTCTGTTGTTATTATGCCTGGATGCAACAGGTCGCTGACTATGAAAAAGAGCTGAAACTGATGCAGGGTGTATCCAAGGAGGAGTACCTAGCCTCAATAAGAAGGTGAGCATGTACCTGCACCTGGCTAACTTGTTATTGCAGGAATGCCATCCTTTTCAATTTTTTCAAAAGATCACACTAGTTTCTGAGTTGTATGTCTCTCAAAAAAATTATTAGTCCCTCCCAAAAAAAAAATATTTCCTTCAATCATAAATATTTGACGCTGAAGAACAAGATTTGGTTAACTTTTAAAAGTTTGACAATTAACGGTTTCTCGAATTATTAACTTAAAAATAAAAATAGTATGGGTAGATTTACCTTAAATATAATACTATAAACTTATTAGATTTTATAAACTTTTTAATATAAAATTGATGATCCGAGTTTTAAAATTTTGACTGAATCTTAATAGTAAAAATAAAATATTTGAATTTAGTAAAAAAAAATATTAAATATTTGTGAACTGAACGAGTAAGTTGTATCGCTGCAGTTTTTTAGTAATTCCATTGTATAATTGCCTCCGCATGTATGCAGGAAGAGCAATGGCTTCTCTCGTGGAGTTTCCAAGTACAGAGGCGTTGCACGGTAAGTGCAACTTTTTTTTTTTTGTGCTTTGGAAGATTCTGTTTAGAGGTGTTTAAGATTACGAGGATTTAGAGAACCTGAAAAATCAAATTTTTCAGAATCTTGACGAAAACTATGTTGTTTGAAAAGTTTTTAATTTTGGAGTCAGAAGCTCTATAAATACTTTATCCGTTCATAATATAAATCGTTTTTGACTGTTATAAAGTCAAATCTTTTAAAAGTTTAATCAAGCTTATAGATAAATATAACAATAATAGCACTCAATTAGTTTTATTAGATATAACATTGAATATATTTTGATATTTTTTTATTTTATGTTAAAAACATTACTATATTTTTTATGAATTCCATCAAAATTAAAAAAGCTTAATGTAGAAAAAATGAAAATAACTTGTACTCCCTCCATTTCACAATGTAAGTCATTTTAGTATTTTTCACATTTATATTGATGTTAATGAATCTAGACATATTGATGTTAATAAATCTAGACATTAATATTAATATGGATGTAGAAAAAGCTACTTAGAATAAGTTATATTGTAAAACGGAGGAAGTATTATGAAAACGGATGGAGGTGGTAAGTCATAACCGACACTTCGCATGCATCGATGAGCAGGCACCACCACAACGGCAGGTGGGAGGCCCGGATCGGCAGGGTGTTCGGCAACAAGTACCTCTACCTGGGCACCTACTCCACCCAGGAGGAGGCCGCCCGCGCCTACGACATCGCCGCCATCGAGTACCGCGGCATCAACGCCGTCACCAACTTCGATCTCAGCACCTACATCCGCTGGCTCAAGCCCCCCTCCTCCTCCTCCGCCGCCGGCACGCCCCACCACCACGGCGGTGGCATGGTCGTCGGCGCCGACCGCGTGCTCGCCCCGGCGCAGAGCTACCCGATCAGCGCCGCCGCCGACGACGACGTGGCCGGCTGCTGGCGGCCGTTGCCGTCGCCGTCGTCGTCGACGACCACGGCGCTCAGCCTGCTGCTCCGGTCGTCGATGTTCCAGGAGCTCGTGGCGCGGCAGCCCGTCGTGGAAGGCGACGACGGACAGTTGGCGGTGGTGTCGGGCGACGACGCCGACGCCGACGCCGACTCCGACGTGAAGGAGCCGCCGCCGGAGAGCGAGTACGGCGAAGTGTTCGCCAGCGACGAGGCGGCGGCGGCGGCGGCGTACGGGTGCTCCATGTACGAGCTGGACGACAGCTTCGCCCTCATCGATGACTCGGTGTGGAACTGCTTGATCTGACCGATCGAACGTGTGAAAAAAAAATAACAAGCATGCATTAATCAGCCATGAGTATAGGGCGCGCGCCATGGCTATGATGAAAACTTAAGCTTCTTCGATCGAAGTGAAGGGGAAGATCATGAAGAAAGCTAAAGTAGAGATAGTCATGGGGCCATGATGACTACATAGTGAACTGAAGTATGGAATGTAAGTTGAACAGATTTATGATGTACTCCCTCTCCTATAAAAAAACAACCTAGCATTTGATATTGACACATCCTAATACTAAGAATCTAGACAGTTTTTATGTTCAAATTTATAGTAGTAAGATGTATCAACATACTAGGTTAAGCTTTATTAGGACAGAGAGTAGAGGAGTGTGATAATGCAGAGAGTTGATGTGTGATGCAAGCGGGCTAACTCATGAGCCTGTTTATAGACAAAACTAGTGGGTGACTCGCGGGTTACCTACTAATTTAACCTATAAATAGGTTTATGAGTTGATCCACTCGCATTCTTATATACGGCGAGTCAAGCCACAACACGAAAACTCGCGGGTTACCACTTATTTGATTTATAAGTGGATTCGTGGGTTGGCCCGCTTACATCCCTAACTGTAGCCCAAAAATAAGCAGTGAGAGCTTCCGGAATTTTCGGTTGGATGGTGCAGAAACATGGGAGAGGAGATCCTTCTTGTTACGAAATATTATCTCCCAGATATATGAGATCATTTCTTGTGGATTAATTCAAACCGGAATAGAGATAAGGTTTATCTCATCTTAAGATACCACATATATAGAGGGTGTCATGGTTATAGATACCACATACCTAATAGTAGTTGACTAAATCTCGGCAGGACCCACCACATACCATGTCCTATACGGAAACTGACTTCAGATATGGAGGGAGTTCCGGATAAGGAAAGACAACCAGAGTTCTACATGGAAACGACAAGGACTACTCGGATTATATCCATATTGGTTTCCCTAGTTCTACTTGGACAAGGGGACACCTATGGTTATAAATACAAGCCCCCCTAGGAAGACAGGGGACAGACACTCACCATGAAGAGACAATCAACACCCAACGGGATCAGTGCCCAACGGGAGAATCAACATACACAGAGGATCAACACCCAACACAATCAACATAGAAGCCTACATACGCCAAGACACGCCGCTGGATATCGACTTCAGGGATAGGCATGGCTATTCCCCTACAGTATCTCCGGATACCGTCAGGAGATACGAAAGCGCTATCTCTGATCTCGTCGGGCACGGATTCGAGGAGGAAGACTACCCTGTTGTTGACTACGAGTCAGACCTTCAGACCGACATGTCGACAACAGTTAGATAGGCTACCCACATATTGTACTGGTGTGATAATGGTGAATAAGAGCAATAGAGCAATACCGGCTTCGGCCAACAGGATGTAGGGTTATTACCTGACAACTCAGGGGCCCGAACCTGTATAAAAATCCATGTCTCCATCTCTTTTACCTCAGTCTCGCGTATATCCTAGCACCGACGATCCCCATCCTGTCCAAATACCGTAGTCGTGACATCAAACGTCGACAGAGGGTAGGGTGAGACATCTAAAGTTGTTTGTACTCGAGATCAGATCTTATATCTATGTACATTGTCTATTTTCGTGATGTTCTTAAGGGCAAAGGAAAGGACACAGAATTTTTGCTTCTTCTCACGTCTCTACTGCTGCGAGAGGGATAGAAAACGGATCCGATGATCCGCTAATAGATGTGTTGGTTTACAACTCTTATCAACAAAGATAGAGCAGTCCGGAGATCACCTGGACCATCCCCTACAATCGCAGCTGAAAACAAGGGTGCAATTTAAGTGGGACGGGGAGTGCCGAGTGATAAAAATGTGTGAAATTAAATGGCAAAATAATGTGCATGGTAATAACAAAAAGGAACACAGAACAAACATATTATCAAATTATATTCAATGTTAGATTTAATAAAATTAATTTTATATTTTGATGTTGTTAAATTTTCCTATAAATTGTATTAAACTTATCAAAGTTTAACTTAAAAAAATCAAACCACTTACTATGTACTTTTTTCGTCTCAAAATAAATCAATCTCATACTGTAGCACGACACATTTTAGTATAACCAATACAAAATATACTCTTTGTTTAATACATAAACGGAAAGAGGGAGGGAGTATTGGATAGTTGGATACCGGCCCCACAACAAAGAAAAGAAGACTCGACTGACAGCCAAACAAGTTGCCGTCTTAAGGTAGTGTTTGGTTTGGGAATCAAGTGGGATGGGTTAGACATATCCCAGTTTTTTGGAATGAGATGGTTCCAGTTGTGTGTTTGGTTTATGGTATGGGATGGTTATAGTTTTTGGTTTATGGTATGGGATGGTTATAGTTTTTTTGTTTGGTAGAAGGGACCGTTAGGGCCGTCTGCTCGTGAGAATGGGGACAGAGGAGCTCGTCGGCGCGAGCGGAGGAGAGGCGGAGGTGGGTCGCGAACGAGCGGCGGCGGTCGGTCGCGGAGGCGAGGCGCAGGCGAGCGGCGGCCAGTCCCGGAGGCGAGGCTAGGCGCGGACGAGCGGCGGCGGTCGGTCGCGGACGAGGCAGCGGCCGGTCGTGGAGGCGGAGGTCGGATGCAGATGGAGGCGGCGGCGGCCAATCGCGGAGGCGGAGGTCGGACACGGACGGAGGCGGTGGCGGTCGCGGAGGCGGAGGCGGAGGTCGGACGCGGATGAGGCGGCGGCGGTCGCGGAGGTGGAGGGAGCAGGTAGAGGAGGACGGAGCGGCGCCGGGGGAGGAAGCAGGCGGAGGAGGGACTGTCGGCGGTCGTGGACGAGCGGCGGCTGGTCCCGGAGCTGAGGCGAGGCGTGAATGAGCGGCGGCGGTTGGTCGCAGACGAGGCGGCGGCCGGTCGCGGAGGCGAAGGTTGCGGATGTGGCGGCGGCGGTCGCGCGGAGGTGGAGGGAGCAGGCGGAGGAGGACGGAGCGGCGCCGGGGGAGGGAGCAGCCGGAGGAGGGACGGGCGGCCGTGGCGGAGCCGAGTGGGAGGCTGCGGCCGGGAGCTGACGTCGTTCTCTCAGTCGAAGTGGGATGGATTGGTCCGGCCGATTTTGGCGGACCGTTTCATCCCGGATAATATTCCTCTATAGGGACTATCCCATCCCACTTACCTCTCAACCAAACATCCCTAAAAGTGGGTTCATCTCATCCCATCCCATCCTTGTAACCAAACACTACCTAAGTGTCCAATTCAAGGCCAGTACTAGTCTCCATTCCGCACAGTTTGCACTGATCAATGATGGCGGGACCGCGACACTGTTGAGTTTGGACACGCCACCACCTGCCGCCGGAAGTTGTCCGCGAACGCGTCCATGAGCGCGCGCCCGAGCACCACCGACACCTGCACGCCGCCGTCCGCCGCGCCGCCGAGCATCGCCACCAGCTCGTTGCCGTACACGGTGACCAGCTCGACGCGGCTCGGCGCGCCCCACCCGAAGTCCGTCTCGTACGCCATGAACCGGTGCGACGACCCCGCCGCCGTGAGCCTCCCCCTGGGGATCGCGGCAAGACGCTCGGCCCAGCGCTCCGCGCCGCCCACCGGGTCCTCCAGCTCCAGCTCGTCCCGGATCGCCGCCTGGATCGCCGCGGCGGCGCGCGCGAGCCCGGCTAGTCCGTCGTCGTCGAGCAGCTCGCCGGCGCTGGCCCTGGCGATTGCTATGGCGATGCAGTTGCCGAAGTAGCCCTCGTCGGCCGGCGGGCGCAGCCGGCGCCGGCAGTCCGCGCTCACCATGAAGTAGACGTCGTCGGCGGCCGCGTCCAGGGCGCCGCACTTGGCGCGCACGATGGACGTCCACGCCAGGGAGGAGATGGTCACGTAGGTGGACAGCCGGTTGTGCAGCAGCTCGCCGCCGGTTTCGCTCTCCGATATGCGCTGCTTCAGCGACTGGATCTCGCCGGCGCTGAGCAAGAAGGTTCTCCTCCTCTGCTGCGCCATGTCAGCCGGCTTCGAGCGTGGCGTCACCTGAACCATTGGAATATTACCTGAACAAATAAGCCTCAAAAGATGATCTGTTTTGAATTTTTAATTACCATTGGAAGCGCGGGTGACATCTTGTGCAAGATCGTGTGGGCGAGCTCATGGCTATCGGCCGTTGGATGCCGAATCCTCGAGCGGTCAAACGTCGGCGGCACGAGACCCTGGCCGGCCGGAGAGCCTCCCCGCGCCGCCGCGGCCCACGCCTTGATGAACTGCCACACCGACTGCCCGTCGGCGACCCCATGGTGAATGGCCACACCAACGGCCACCGCGCCGCCGCCGCCGCCGGCGTGGTCATCTCTAGGCCTAGTGACCTGCACGGCAAGAAGAGGCGCCGGGAGCATGCTCACCTCGAGCTCCGGCACGAGCTGCAAGAACGCCTCGGTGTGGTGCTCGTCGTCGCTGGCGAGGCGGCGCATGTCGTCGACGCTGCCGGAGTACTCGGCCTCGACGAACTTGACGCCGGGGGAGACGGCATCCGGAGAGTAGTCGATGACGACGTCGCCGGGCTCGGGGAGGTAGGCCAGCTTCCCGGCGAGGGGCAGGAAGATGGCGAGCACGGCGGCGAGGGAGGACTGCAGAGAGCGGTCAACGGATTCGAAAGGCGGGAGGCTGCCGCCGTCGTAGAAGAAGAGCCGCTGGATCGCTGCCTTGGAGACCTGGAGGTTGTCCAAGAAGGAGAGCTCAACGACGTGCGGCGGCGGCGGCGGCCATGCGCCTCCGGCGGCCACCTCGTCGGGGAGGACATGGGAGACGGCGAGGACTCGCACTAGGGAGCTCATGCTGCTGCTGTCTGCCACGCGAGGACGAACCGAGACTCCGAGAGCTAACAAAGCAGAGTACGTTACGACAAGTGTGTGCGCAAATCCATGTTAGATTTGTACTCTTAAGGGAAACACTTTTAATCGCTTATGAGAAATTCCACCAATTTACCATTACATGTCAACTAAATGGGTATAAAAAAATTTATAAAATTTTATAAGATAGTTTCGTATGTAATATTTCACGTCACAAATATGATCATAAAAACAATAAATCAAACTCTAATTAGTATAATTAGTATATGTATATATTTATAGTTAAATTTATTATTTTTTTACAGCTTCATCGTGTTGATGACGACGTGATACAAACCAATACAAGGGCAAATCAGATAACTAACATGCAGAATGGGTTCGTTCAATGGATGCATCCGCAGTGACAGCAGTGTAGCACTTCATTCCCTCACTGCTACTGCTTATTACCGGAGGTGGATTCTCAGCTGTAATCTCTCTTTTTTTATGCATGTCGCCCAAAAATATTATCATTTTTTTAAAAAATAAGATGTATCAGCGTGTTATACATCAGTACATAAACATACAAATTTAAATTCAATGTATACAACTAGAAACAAAAAACAACAAATTTCACTGCAAATAGTACATATTGTAACATTCAAAAAAAAATATTTGTATAGATTGCATTTAAATTTGCATGTTTGTTAAATGATATACATTAATCTATCACATTATTTTTTAAAAAATATGACTATTTCAGTGACATAAAAAATAAAAAGATATCTTCGAAAACTCTTTTAATTAATCAATACGTCTACCTATATTGCATATGAACTAAATAGTTATAATTTTTTTAAGGTTAGTTTTCCCTCCATCCTAAAATATAACCAATGTTAGCTATAAATTTGAATATACATTTATCTAAATTCGTTAAATGATATTTTGTTTTGAGACAAACATGTACTACCGCCGTCCCAAAAAGGTTTTATTATTGTACTGTTTATCTGCAAGTTTGACCATTCATCTTATTTTTAAAAAAATATTACGACTAGTATTTTTGTTTTTATTAATGATAAAACATAAATAGTACTAAATTTTTTTATTTTTTTATAAATTTTTTAAATAAGACGGACTGTCAAACGTTGGATACGGAAATCCATAACTGCATTGAAAATGAGACGGATTCAGAAAGAAATAGCAAACTAATAGTCTTATAGTCCACTCTCTCATAGTCTTCACGCTAATAGTGGGGGCTCGAGACCTCGCCGCCCTATGCTGGATCCGCCCCTAACGGAGGTAATATATATCTATACTTATTTAAACGATATTAGTAGTGACGAGTGAATCTGCCACGCCACCCCATCATTCCTTTTATAGTTTTTACAAATTAACCATTTATGGAATAGTCCAATATTTATTTCAAACAAGTGAATATCATATATTTAAATAAGAAAACAAGTAATACTAACATATTTGATAAAAATATATATTTTATATTTAATATTATATATATATATATATATATATATATATATATATATATATATATATATATATATATATATATATATATATATATATATATATATATATATATATATATATATATATATATATATATATATATATATATATATATATATATATATATATATATATATATATATATATATATATATATATATATATATATATATATATATATATATATATATATATATATATATATATATATATATATATATTTGCCAATTACAAACAAAATTTGAGGTGAAGAATTCTACGGAACTCTTGATTGAGTAGTAATTTATATCATGCGTGCTATAAAAGTTAGTCGATAAAACAAGTAATACTAACATATTTGATAAAAATATATATTTTATCTTTAATATTATTATATATATATATATAGGACACTCATATGGGGCACCATGGTGCCCGGGCACCATGGTATCTAATGCACAAAATCACTCAAATTTTTCAAAATTTTCAAATTGTGAGTATATACCTAGTTATAATAATTTGATTCATACCTATACTTATCAACAAAACAACTCAAATTTAACTTTATTTCACAATCCATGATTACATACCTAACTAATTATATGTATGGATGCTATATACCTAGAATCAAAATCTAACAAAAACAAGTTCAAATTCAGTTCAAACTTGCTTTAAACTAGTTAGTAAAGTAGTTAATGTTAATACCTAAGTAATTGAAAAAGTTTCATACTCATTTGAATTAGGTATATACTCAATTTCAACAATGGTGCCCCGGCACCATGGAGCACCAAACAAATTTACTATATGAAACTTTTTCAATTACTTAGGTATTAACATTAACTACTTTATATATATATATATATATATATATATATATATATATATATATATATATATATATATATATATATTTAACCATAGTAAAGCATGTGTGGATGTTTTGCTAGCGTATACACGGAGATGCTATTCTACGACAGAGTGTAGCCACAACGCTCTAGGGTTTATATTACCGGTTGATCACTAAATTTCGAGCCTCATCGGTATTACGGTTTTCAATAAATTTTAGCTGAATTTCGATAAATCTGCTGTTTAACCTTCAAAATTTCAATCAAAACTTAATTCCAAGCCATATCGAAACATCAAAATTTCACAAAATTCGATCGGCTTTGGTTGGAATTGTGAACCATGGCGCAGACCCTTCCACGCATGCCGTTCCCGTGGGGCTAGACATATTCGCTGCTCCCCAGTCCCCACGCACGTTCAGCCCCATCCCCGGCTCCCCGCGCCTGGCAGGCTGGCAGGCGCTAGCAGAAATAAATTTGCTAACGCGGGACCGCGATGGTCCCACAGGTTCAAAATGCGGGAGGGAGGCAGTCAGCGATTTTCAACGTTGTGTAGCACTGTATAACACTGTAGCATTGTTTTCGATAGTGTTTGATACTGTTCACGCAACGATCCCACAGGTTCAATGTGCGGGACTGGCCCATGAACAGGTCGAAACAGTGCCAAAACAATGGCAAACAGTCCCAAAACAATGTCAAACAGTGTCGACTTAGTAAATAAATCGCTGGCTATCCTGCTCCCGCGCTTTAAAACCGCAGAACCATCCGCTTTTTTAGCTCCAGCGGTACAAGTATATTTCTGCAAGCCTGTCTCATATAGGTATATAAACATAAATTATTGTAAAAATAAGTATGTTTGTATTTTTTTTCCCAGCACTAGCATGGCCTCTCTGTTGTACTCGCTCAGTCCTAAAAAAATCAATCTAAATGTGAATAGTCAATTTATATAATAGTGCTTACTATACTATTAATACCAAGTTCCACCTGTCATAGACACATTACGTCTTGGCGTCCGTGCTGCAGCTGGCTACAGATATGTAGCCCGCTGCTCTTCTCTCTCCTCTTTTATCTCTTTAAAATATGTTTATAACTGACTTATAGTCTGCTATTGTACCTGCTCTAACAAATCTGAAATCCACCTGTCCGAATTTGTTATACTCCCTTCGTCCCTAAATATTTGTCGCAGTTGACTTTTTTAAATATGTTTGATCGTTCGTCTTATTCAAAAACTTTTGTGAACTACATGTATACATAAAAGCGTATTTAACAATCAATAAAATGATAGGAAAAGAATTAATAATTACTTAAATTTTTTGAATAAGACGAATAGTCAAATATGTTTTAAAAAATCAACGGCATCAAATATTTAGGTACGAAGAGAGTAATATTTCTAGTGACGAACTGACGGTAGGGTAATACCTGCCGGGTTATTGTTTGGCTTATGCTTATGCATATTTGTAACGCTTATTATCAATCAAACAATAATTTATAGATAAGTAAAACTTTTATGTGTGTATTCTTAGTGATTAAAATAAATACGATGAAAAAAATAAAAAAAATACCTTTAAAATTAAATCTTAAAATTTATATCTTGACTTAAGTATAACCATAAGCATAAGCAAAATGCCAAATCATTCAGGAGATCTCAGAACTCAAGCAAGGCGGGCCCAACTCAATTCAGGGTATTCAGATGAATACCCAAGATTTTTAGACAAAAAATACATATATGAGGTATATATTTCGTATGTATACAGAGAAATAAAGAAAATAAAAAATAAACGCTATTGATCAAAAAAGCATAACAAGGAAGCCTAGCAGGCTGGCTCCCTCATCCCACCTCTCTCATCTTCTCATTATGTAGGCCCAATAGCAAAAGAAGGCCCAAAATCAACCCTGGACCACCACTGGTCGCTGTTGGTGGTTCCAACTTCCAAGTCGCAACATGTTCCTCCGTCTTGCTCATCAATGCGGCGCCGCGCCACCATCGCGCACGCGCAGATGCGGAGTAGCCCGTGGCGTGCCGACACCTGTCGAGGCCTCGCCCTCAACCGGTCGCGGACGCTCTTCCCTCGCTCGGTCAGCCCCCTCTCTCTCTCTCTCTCTCTCGTCATCTCCCCCGCCCCACGCCATCGGCACCGCTGGTCGCGCTGCCACGGCCGCTCCCGCACGACACGCGGCGCGCCTCTTACTACCCCTACCAAATCGCCTCGCCGAACAATCCCGATTCGATTCACTAGGTAACCCGTTTAATCTACATTTCCCCAATGTGTTGAATGTGAATATCTGACCCCAATTTGTTTTTGTTTTTGCCTGCTCAACTCAAGTAGTCTAGACAAGACATAGGAGATGCCGAATTTGAACTCAATTTGTTGTCTAATTCTGTAAAGAACTACTTTATAAAATTAGACAATAAAATAGGTTCAAATTCGAAGCCAATTTACATGGTTGCTTAATTTTATGTATTAACCGTGCTGTGTGTCATGATGCTAATCAATATATACTTGGTTAGTAGATTATACTGTATATGTTTTGTGATATGTTTTTTCACAAAGTATATCACAATAAATCAACAAAATTGTTAAAAACCTTGTCGCAAGTTCTAATTCAATAAGTAGCACTAAAATGCCATATTATTGATCATATGTACCAAATAACGTGCTTGTGTTTTTTTTTTCCGTTTTCATTCGAATGCTCGATCTCAAAATCCTAACCCCACCACTGAAATTTCTCGGCCTCAGGTCGACGCCACCAGCTGCCGCCGGAAGTTGGTGGCGAACGCATCCATGAGCGCGCGGCGGAGCACCACTGACACCTGCACGCCGCCGTCCGCCGCGCCCAGCATCATCACCACCTCCTCGCCGTACACGGTGGCCAGCTCGGCGCGGCTCGGCGCGCCCCACCCGAAGTCCGTCTCGTACGCCATGTACCGGTGCGACGACCCCGACCTCGTGAACGACCTCACCGGCGGGGTCGTCGCCGTGGCGCCGTCGAGCCAGCGCTCCGAGTTGCCGAACGGGACCTCCAGACCCTCCCGGATCGCCCTCTGGATCGCCGCGGCGGCGCGCGCGAGACCGGCTAGTCCGTCGTCGGAGCCGGCCGACAGGTCGCCGGAGATGGCCTTGGCGACGCATGTGGTGACGCAGTTGCCGAAGTAGCCCTTGTCGGCCGGCGGGCGCAGCCGGCGCCGGCAGTCCGCGCTCACCATGAAGTAGACCTTGTCGGCGGCGTCCAGGGACTTGGCGCGCACGATGGACGTCCACGCCAGGGAGGAGATGGCCACGTAGGTGGACAGCCGGTTGCGCAGCTGCTCGCGGCCGGCGTCGCTCTCCGATATGCGCTGCTTCAGAGATTCGATCTCGCCGGCGTTGAGCAAGAAGGTTCTCCTTCTCTGCTGCGACATGTCGACCCCCATCGGGAGTGGAGTCACCTGAATATTGAAATTGCAATATGGAATTTCTGATTAATCTTATATATATTTTACTAGTAAAAATTGTCTGTGAGTTACAGCTGGTAAAAACAATTTTCACGATTAATAAAAACTCTATTAAGTTAAACGATAAATCAAAACAAGACAAACAAAACAATAGCAAAATAAAGTTAGAAATTAAATATAGCATTGAATCCGGTTGCACTCACTTCATGCGTCATCACACAAAAAATCACTTATGTATACTTTTCCATAGTCTCACAAATCTATCGGTGACTATTCCATAAACTGAGACATGTGCATTTTTCTGTACCATATAAATCAAATATTGAAATTTTGATTATTCAATTAGTAATTTTTTTTACTATAGATGGAAAACATTTGAAAACTAACAAACTTATCGCATGCACATTTTAAACAATGATAAATTTAAGAGGAAAATATTTATGATGGGAGAAAAATGAGGAAAAAGAGAAAAGAGGGAGAAAATAGAGGATATTGGAAGGATATGGAGAGAATTAGGATTATCAGGGAAAAAAAAGGAAAAAAAAGGCATCAACTGTGCGAGCGGCGCCGATGGGGCCGGTTTGGTTGGACTAGGAGGGGGGGGGTTGGGGCTTGATTTGGACTTTGGAGTGTATAATAGTTGTTCTAGACTCATGCCGAATCGGATAAGGGGACATATAACCAACTCAAATACATATGACCCAAACCAACTCAAATATGGATGACGTATCAAAATTCCAGCGGAAATATTTTTAATTTTTTAATAGTAGAGATAGAGATCTTGTTAAGGCTGTGTTCTTCCCCCCATTTTCCCAACCCACCTCTCTCGTTTTCCGCGTGCACACTTTTCAAACTGCTAAACGGTGTGATTTATACGAAAACTTCCTATATGAAAGTTGTTTAAAAAAAATCATATTAATCTATTTTTTTTTAAAAAAGTTAATACTTAATTAATCATGCAATAAAACGAACTTCATTTGTGTGCCAGGGAGGAGGGGTTTCCAACCCCCTCCTCCGAACACAACCTAAGTGTAGTTGATGTTAATATTTATCTTTTCTCGTTAAACCATATCAATTAAAATTGGTTTTAATCATGTCATATTTTTTCTTCAAAGTCCACTTTACTACCTCAAAAACTATTTAGGATAGGTAGTCCAAATTTCTAGACACTTAATTTGAAGAGAATTGTTCAGTCTAGCTAAAAGTATCTCGAGGTACCGGTATCTCACGGTACCAAATTGTTTTCGATCGTTGAATATAACAGGACATCCAACGATCGGAAACGATCTGATCCCGTGAGGTGCCGATACCTTAATATTCTTCTTTCGTAGACCGGAACAAATCTTTAATTTGATAACAGACCGGAACAAATACGCCTTGATGAACTGCCACACCGACTGCCCGTCGGCAACCCCGTGGTGAATGGCCACACCAACGGCCACCGCGCCGCCGGCGCCGCCGCCGCCGACGTTGTCATCTCTAGGCCTAGTGACCTGCACGGCGAGAAGCGGGGCCGGGAGCATGCTCACCTCGAGCTCCGGCACGAGCTGCAAGAACGCCTCAATCTGGTGCTCGTCGTCGCCGGCGAGGCGGCGCATGTCGTCGACGCTGCCGGAGTACTCGGCCTCGACGAACCTGACGCCGGGGGAGACGGCGTCCGGGGAGTAGTCGATGACGACGTCGCCGGACTCCGGGAGGTAGGCCAGCTTCCCGGAGAGGGGCAGGAAGACGGGGAGCGCGGCGGCGAGGGAGGACTGCAGGGCACCGACGATAGACTGGAATGGCGGGAGGTCGTCGCCCTCGTAGAAGAAGAGCCGCTGGATCGCTCCGCGGGCAACTTGGAAGCTGTCCAAGAAAGAGAGCTCGACGGTGTTCGGCGGCGGCCATGCGGCTCCGACGGCCGCCTCGTCAGGGTGGACATGGGAGACGGCGAGGACTCGCACTAGGGTGCTCATCCTGATGCTGCGACGCGAGGAAGAATCGAGAGCCAGCTGACGATCAAAGCAGTTGAGAGTAAGTACTCCCTCCGTCTCTAAATTTTACTACCTCTGTTTCTAAAATAAGTGCAGCCATGAGTTTTCGCGTCCAACTTTGATCGTCCGTCTTATTTGAAATTTTTTTATAATTAGCATTTTTGTTGTTATGAGATGATAAAATATGAATAGTACTTTACTCGTGGCTTATGTTTTCAATTTTTTTAAAAAAATTTTCAAATAAGACGAACGGTTAAAGTTGGGCGCGAAAAACAATGACTGCACTTATTTTGAAACGGAGGAAGTACGTACTTTTTAACAGACCATTCGTCCTATTAAATTTATTTTTAATATTATTAAAAACTTGAGTAGTTTTTTTTTTGAAAATTCACCGGGGAGAGCTTTCCCACTTAAATATATTAAACAATAAATCTAGTGATAAGAAAAGAATTAATAATTATTTAAATTTTTGAAATAAAACAAATGGTCAAAAACGGGGTTAAATATTTAGTACGGAGGAAGTATGTTACAGCAAGTGTACGTTCCAGCAAGTAGGAGTAATTAATAAGGGTGTGTCCAAAACTCTAAATTATTATTTAATAATTCCATATGATCGAGATTAGGACCATTAGGCTAGAGTGGTTGATGCCACGATCATGCTACAAACCAATAGTACCTACCTGTATACTAGATGGGTTAATTTAGTAGGAGTAGTACTATGGGAAACTATTATTTTTTGACCAACTCCCCGGGCGGGGAGGGGGGGGGGGGGGTCGTTTCCCCACCTGTTATTGATTTATAAAAGGAGTACAAAGCATTATACATCAAAATAATTATAGAAAAACTAAAAGAATAAATTAATATGTGATAGATTACCCACAACCATGGAAAAACAAATTTACCTTGCCAACGAGACATATCTGAATACGAACATAACTAGCTTTTTAATCTTTTTTTATTGCAATTAGCATAAGTATGTTTGTGAAGTAATATATCACACATTAGTCCTTCATTTTGAAATCTCCCATAATTATTTGGACGACAAATCCATTCCCTATACGGTGTAAAAATCTCTGCTTAGAAAATTTTAGGAGATTTCAAAACCGGGGGCTAAATTAAAGTTGATTCTTCCATTTCTGTCAGACTGTCACGTCCCCTGCTGCTGTTTGAAACCAGCTGGTCTCGAAGGCATCCATGTGCGCCTCGTCGAGCGACACGGACACCTGCACGCCGCCGCCCGCCGCGCCGAGCAGCATCACCAGCTCGCGCGCGAACGGCGACACGAGCTCGACGCGGCTCGGCGCGCCCCACCCGAGGTCCGTCTCGTACGCCATGAACCGGTGCGACGACCCCACCGCCGTCAGCCTCGCCGCCGGGAGGCTCAGGTGGAACTGGAGCCACCCCTCGATGTCGCCGCCGAGCGGGTCCTCCAGCTGCTCGCGGATCGCCGCCCCGATCGCCGCCGCGGCGCGCGCGAGCCCCTCGTCGTCGCCGCCGTTGTCGCCGCCGCCGCGGCGGAGGGCGCCCACGTTGGCGCGCGCGTAGCACGCCGCGACGCAATTGCCGAAGTACCCCGGGTCGATCGGTGGGCGGAGGCGGCGGCGGCAGTCGGCGGTGACCATGAGGTAGGCCTCGTCGGCGGCGTCGTGCGGCTTGGCGCGGACGACCGAGGTCCAGACCAGCGACGCGATGGCGACGTAGGCTGTTACTGGAGACGCCGTCTCGCGCGGTGGCTCGCCGGCGGCGATGCGTCGCGAGATGCGACGCTTCAGCGATCTGATTTGGTCGGCGCGGAGAAGGAAGGTCCTCGTCCGCTGGCCCTTGATGACGTCAGCCGCCACACGGGATAGCTTCACCTGTACTTCACTTACTGAGTGAGTGATATTGAAGTACTACTACTGCTGTTATAGATTTAATTACATCAAATTCAATTGGAATTTATTTACTTTATGAATCATAGTTTAAATAGAAAAAAAAGTTAGGAGCTACCTATTAATCTTTCGACAGAACTATAGTTTAGAATCTTACAAATTTTTTAACTAATAAATATAGCCCGATTTGAATGAAATAAAACAAAAGGACAAAAATGTCAAAAAAATCGTAAATCTTATAAAATCTTATTTTAGTATACTGTAAAGGAGTGTAAGTGCACTATAACCGAATGTAACAGCAAGTTTTATATGTAAGAATATAAATCTTGATGTAAGATTCTACAAACGAAAAAGTGAAAAATACGAGTCCAAGAAAGTAAGTAAGATAGCAAATCCGAAAAGTTTAGATGAAGAACTTTGAATCTATATATTTACGGACTTACCTCAGGTAGAGTCGGAGAACTCAATTGAAGGAACTTGCTGGCGAGCTCTTCACTTCTGGGATGGCGAATCAACGCCCGGTCAAACGTCGGCGGCAGGAGGCCCGGCGCCGCCGGCGAGCCCACCATCGCCGCCGCCGACCACGCCTTCATGAACTGCCACAGCGACTGGCCGTCAGCCACCGCGTGGTGCACGGACACCCCGACCGCCACGACGCCTACCGCGTCGTCGCCGTCGTCGTTCCGGAACGCCGGCCTGGTCACCTGCACGGCGAGCACCGGGGCCGGAAGTTGCTCCACCTCAAGCTCCGGCACGAGCTCCATGAACGCCTCCACGTTGTGCTCGACGTCGCCGGCGAGGCGACGCATGGCGTCGAAGGCGCTGATCTCGTCGGATGAACCGTACTCGGCCTCGACGAACTTGACGCCCGGGGGGACGGCGGCGGCGGAGTAATCCAGCACAACGTCGCCGAGCGCCGCGCGGAACGTCAGCTTGCCGGCGAGGGGGAGGAAGGCGGCGAGGGCGGCGGCGAGGGATGACCGGAGGGAGCCGACGAGCGACGGGAACGGCGGGAGCGCGGCGCCCTCGTAGAAGAAGAGACGCTGGATCGGCATCATGGAGACGAACATGACGTCGTAGAAGGAGAGCCTGACGACGTCGTCGCCGCTTTCGCCGGCCGCCGGCGGCATCTCTCCGGCGGTTTGCTCTGGCTGGACATGGGTGACGCTGACAACTCTCACTGATCTTGAGCTCATGGTGAAAGTAGGCGTAATTACCGCGCATGGTTAATGATCACAAGAACTGAAGTAATTTATAAAGCCGTGACAAAATGCAAAATCTTCGTGCCTAGATCCTTCGGAGATTGGATGTGGAATTTGTAGCGAGAAGAATTGCAAAACAACATGCTAGTTTGTATTTTTGTTGACTGCCATGACGATTGCCATTTTTACTTGGAGCGGGAAGCAGTTGGTTTTATCAATCCAACGGGTCGGCACGTGCCACGTCATCTCGGTCGTGTTTGAGCCAAACGAACGCGCAGTAAATGGGCCGTTGGGAAAGCCCAATAATCTGAGCTTTTACTTAGCAGCTAATCTCAGCCTATCAGCATCTGGGCTCTCGCCTAATAAGATATCATAATAATCCTCATTCCTGTCATTAATTAGTACAATGCGTTTACAGTTTTAACATTTTGATATGATGCTAGAGTGAAGTGCGGCCTTTACTGGTAGAGTGGTAGACACTACAAACAATCTAATCCTAATCTAAATACATACACGTATCTAGGTTTATGTTAAGATTAGATTTTTTAAAGAAAAAGACGGAAAGAGAGAGCAACTACTATCCGGTTGTCCATATGCGTAAGTTACGGGGTAAAATTCACTGCTTGTCAGTACTCACGGGGTAATTTCACAGACTTTAACAAGTGCACTATACAGTCCAGTCCGGCAGGAAAATATATACCAACAGAAAAGGAAAAAACAGCGGCAAGCTGACAGTAACTCTGGTTTACTCCAGGTTAATATTAGCTCACAAGCATTTTATCGAACACATTGTATGTGCACGCAACAATGAGCCCGTTGGATTGAATGTTGAAACCATGCACTACAAGTTGTAATTATATATGGATCGATTAATGCGATGTTGTGCGATTAAGTTGGGTAACGATAACATACATATTACAGTCTTCTAGGGGAGTTGATGTTAGCTGTGTTTAAGAAGTGATGCTTTGGCGGCTTGGGCTGAGGTCCAAAGCAGGCGACGGTATTGCTTTGTTTGTTTTGGCAACGATATTGTGATAGCTATGAAGTCGGAGCTGTTGTGTCGCTAGACGACAAGCTCATCAACAATAACACTTGTCTCATGAAGTTAGAGCTTCTCTGTCGCCTTACAACAATCTATTTATCGACGGATGCTTTGGGCTCCGTCATTGTCCTTTTTAAGGATTTTGTTAGCTTAGGTTTGCTAGAGTTATTGTAGTCATGGTTTTCGCTCAGTTTTTCCTAATTAACTGTGCATTGTAAGGTTCGATCTTGCTTTCTTTTTAAAAATGGCACATCTTCTTTTTTATATAAACCGTCACAACGTCGGCTGCTTAAAAAAAAGATTAATGCGATGCTCTTCTCAAACTTCTAAACAATATGACTTTTATAATATATACACACACACATATCAATTTCTTAAGAAAATCTTCAACTTCATATACAATTAATTCGTTTGTACACTCGAATAGTGATAACAAGTTAAATCAATGAGAAAAAAAAAAGCATAGTCAACATTGTCGACGTAGTAGTAGAACTAGAAACCATCAGTTGACCGTTGAACAAACAAATTCCACCTCGCCTGCAGCGGATCCGCCACCATCGGATCGGCCACCAGCACATGCACATCCTCTCCGGCCGTCGTCGTCGCCGCTGCCGCCGCCGCCGTCAGCTCGCGCCGGCACATGGGGCAGGTCCCTAGCTTCACCCGAGCCCAAGACTCGAGGCACCGCGAGTGGAAGCGGTGCGCGCACGGCGTCTCCACCCACGCCTCCGTCGTCGTCTTCTCCCCACCGCCGCCGCCGCCGTCCAAGCAAATCGGGCAGTTGCTGCCGTCGTCCGGCGCCTCCACCGTCTTCATCCCGATCAACGCCTCGCCGCCACCGCCGCTGCCGCCGCCGATGTAGTCGTCGACGTCCATCTCCTCCGTACCATCGTCCTTCAACTGGTTCACCGACTCGCTCGACGTCGCCATGTCGTTGTGGTGATCTTGACGCGGTAGCTCGTGATTATCTTCTCCCCGATCCATGGCAAGCGAAGACGACGACGACGAGGAGGAAGACATTGGTATATACTGATGCTGTTAAGACTGTAGCTTAGCTAGATTGATGGCGAGTCGGATTTGGTGTCCGAATTCTGCAGGAAGTAGCTGTCGAACGCCTCCATGTGGGCACGGTCGAGCGCGACGGAGACCTGCACACCGCCGCCGGCGGCCGGCGGCGCCGCCACGAGCGCTACCACGTCCATGCGGTACACGGACACGAGCTCGACGCGGCGCGGCGCGCCCCACCCGAAGTCCGTCTCGTACGCCATGAACCGGTGCGACGCGCTGGCCTGCGCGATCCTCTCCTTGGGCACCTTCCTCTCGAGCTCGCTCCACCGCTCGACGTCGTCGGCGAGCGGGTCGTCGCACTCCAGGCTCCCGCGGATCGCGCTCTGGAACGCGGCGGCGGCGTGCACCAGGCCGTTGCCGCCGCGGAGGTCCCCGACGGCGGCGCTCGCGTAGCATGGTTTCACGCAGTTGCCGAAGTAGCCGTCGCCGACCGGCGGCCTCAGGCGGCGGCGCAAGTCGCCGGGAATCATGAAGTAGACGTCACCGTCGCCGGCGCCGCCCCCGCCGGTGCTCGTGAACTTGGCGCGAACGAGCGACGTCCAGTAGAGAGACAGGACAGCAACGTGGGTGGTTGGCGCCGCCATTAACATTAGCTGCTCCTTCGTCTTGGCGAGCATCCGCTGCTTCAGCGATTGGATTTGGTGAGGCCGGAGCAGGTAGGTCTTCCTCCATTGACGCGTCACGTCTGGCTCTGGAAATAATGAGCAATCCTACACTTTCGCTTCAATTAATTAGTACATCTCTCTCTGATTAAACTAATTAATATGCTCCGATTCTTCTGCGATGAGTGATTAATTAGTTTTAATTAATTAATTGATTGATTGATTACCACTAATGGCAGCGCCGGCGCGAACACGCGGAGGAACACGCGGGCGATCTCTTCATCGTTGGGATGGCGGAGCACCGGTTTCCGGTCAAACACCACCGGAATTGTGGCCGCCGCCGCCGCCGCCGGCGATCCCTCCCGCGACGCCGTGGACCACGCCCTCATAAACTGCCACACGGCCTGGCCGTCGCCGACCACGTGGTGGATGGACACGCCCACGGCAACGACGCCACCGCTGCCGCCGGCGGCGGCGGCGGCTGGCCTCGTGACCTGCACGGACAGCAGAGGGGCGGGAAGCCGCCCCACGTCCATCTCCGGCACGAGCCGCTTGAAGGCCTCCGTGTGGTGCTCCTCGTCGCCGGCGAGGCGGCGCATGTCGACGACGGCGTCGTCGTCGTCGTGGTACTCGGCCTCGATGAACACGACGCCGGGGGAGACGGCGGCGACGGAGCAGTCGATGACGACGTCGTCGTGGGAGGGGCGGTAGGCGAGCTTGCCGGCGAGGGGCGCGAAGACGGCGAGGGTGGCGGCGAGGGAGGACTGGAGGGAGCTGACCATGGCCGGGAACGACGGCTCTGCTGCCTCGTAGAAGAAGAGGCGTTTGAGCGGCGTGAGGGCGAAGAACATGGTGTCGAGGAAGGAGAGCTCGATGACGTCGACGTCGCCGCCGCCGGCGTGCGGTGGCGCTGCCGCTGATGCGCCGCCGGGGAGGACGTGAGTTACGTTGACAACTCGCACTGATTGGGAGGTCATCCTGCAACCGCTTCTGATTGATTGCACTGGCTGGTGATCAAGCGTGTTGCTATATGCTGCTCAAAGCGACAAGTCAAATTATTTTTGTTTTCTTCAGAGCAAACGAGCAGTCAAATTCTCACCAAACCTTTTCGGACAATACGCAAGATGATTGGTTAAATTAATTGGAAATTATATTCACGCATCTTAGCTTTCGCTGAAGAGGAGAGTGTAAGCAAAATATATTCTCACTCGATTAGGAAGGCTGCCGAATCCCCTTTCTCCTGCTAACAACAGTCAGAGCAAGTATGTAGCAACACTGGTCCAACAGTGGTAGATTTCACTGGCAACCACATCTTTACTGTAGCACGCTGGTTTATACCGTTGGATGAAGATCTAACGCATCAAAAATGAGTATATAGCCGTGATAAAGGTAGATTTGCTATCTTTTTTTTAAGCGATAGATAATAGTACGAGCTATGATGTACTCCTAGTATAGCGCGACGTCGCAGTTTTTTAGCTAACTTCACTGTACTACACTACTACTACGTGTGACGCAGACAACCAAACAACATATTCTGTTTTTTTTTCTTGTCCTACCTTTTCAGCCCGGATGCCCAGTCCAATCTGAAATGGA
This sequence comes from Oryza sativa Japonica Group, assembly GCF_034140825.1. NCBI lineage: Eukaryota > Viridiplantae > Streptophyta > Magnoliopsida > Poales > Poaceae > Oryza > Oryza sativa. Next base: position 2,537,735 of record NC_089040.1, on the reverse strand, counting down.
CCCAACACCGGGATCATCAGCTCCATGCGGCCCAAACTAGCTGGGCTCAGCCCATAAGTGGAGAACGCGTGGCCCATGAGAAAGCCGCGCGTGAAACCGGTGTGCGCCGCATGCCGTCTCCTTCTATGTACGCCTCGCCGCCGCCGTCGGCGTCCAAGCATATCCGGCAGTCGTTGCCATCGCCCAGTGCCTCCACCGTCTTCATCATCGGCCCAATGCTGCCGCTCGGCGCTTCGCCGCCGCCTCCGCCGACGACGGTCGTCGTCGGCTGACTGAACGACTGATCCTATGCGAAACGGTAGTAACGGCCTAGTCTAGCAACTCGCTGATCGCCGCCATGTCGCGGAGGTAAGCTTCGTCTTCGTCTCGAGGAGGCTGCACTCCACGTCGTCGTAGGGGTTTCTCGGCCCGAAGTCATCTTCGTCTTCCATGGCAAACGACGCCGCCGCCATGATCGATCAAATGATACAAAAATGCCCAGTCCGTGTCCGTGCAGGACGCGTTCGCCGCTGTTTGAGTCGGATTCGGAGCATGGATGAATGGTTCCTTTTTCTTTTTTCTTTTTCTTTTCATTTTGCTTGTGAGAATTACACAGGTTTTACACATATACAACTTTGTCAAGATTTTCATAGCTGGCAGCCTGGCACCAGGTTATATAAATAAAGGCATGGTTAGCTAGCTTTCTCTTGTCCTCTTCCATATCGTTATCAATATGCATGTCTAGTTAATTAGCATGGCATGCCGACGTGGCAGTTGAGCGTGCCGGCGAACTTGGTGAGCTGGCCGACGTACTTGCCGTGCTTGGCAGGGATGAAGTCGAGCTGGTCGTAGCTGCGCTCGTTCTGGCCGCCGGACTCGTTAAAGAAGGCGCCGTTCATCATCACGTCGCCCTGCGACTTCCACACCCACTCCTTGTACTCGTCGTACGGCGTGTACTCCCTCTTGGTCACCTCCTTGGCGTTCAAGTCGTCGGGCGCGATGAACCTGTTCCCCTGGCTGATGATCGTCGGGTTCATGTTGCCACCGATGGCGTACATGAGCCAGTGCGTGTAGTCGTTGTTGACGACGTGGAAGAATCCGAACCTATTCACAGAGGTAGGGTTTACGTGCGTGCATTCATAGGAGTGAGTATGCGTGCGTTGTACTGTGTAATTCTTTAAAATAAAAAGAAGAATCCGAACCTGCAGCGCGGCACAAGGCCCTTGCCGAAGTGGTTGAACGCCACGGTGATCTGCATCACCTCGTCCTGGGCGTCGCTGTTGCTGGCGCCGAAGAGCATGACGTGGTCGTGCTTGGTGAAGTGGCCGTTGGAGATGGTGATGGCGGTGGAGCCGCTGACGGCGTCGATGAGGCCGTCGGAGCAGTTGGACATGGAGACGTGGTCGATCCAGATGTTGGAGGAGGACATGATGGAGATGCCGTCGCCGTCGCTGCGCGTGCGGAGGCCGTAGTGGCGCTTGGAGTCGCGGATCATGCCGCCGCCGTGCGGCACCGAGTGGTGGATGTGGACGTTGTGGATGATCACATGCTGGACGCCCTGGAGCGTGATCTGGGCGCCGGTGATGTGCACCTGCGCGCCACGGCCGTCGATGGTCTTGTTGTGGTTCACGATCAGCTCCTGCCGGAGCTGGATGATCATGTCGCGCGCGAACACGATCCACATCGGCCGGTCCTGGATCACGCCGTACCGGAGCGTCCCTTTCCTCGGGATGACCATCTCGTCGTCGCTGGCGTCGGTCACCACGTAGATCTTGCCAGCGGCGCCGCCGACGGTCCTGTGGCCGAACCCACGGACGCACCGCGCCAGCCGCTTCCGGTCGGTGGCCCAGTCGTCGCGGCAGCGCCAGCAGCGGTCGATGGGGTTGGTCGCCATGCACGGGCCGGTGTACCTGGCCAGCGAGCGGCGCGTGGTGGCGCGGAGCACGTCGGCGTTGAAGCGGTTCAGGGTGGCGACGGGGTCGCTCACGTAGGCGGCGCGGTTGAACGAGCGGGCCTCCTCGGCGCGCTTCTCCCAGTACTCCTCGTCGGCGGTGGCGTTGTGCGCCTCCTCTCCCAGTACGCCTCCTCGCCGAAGCCGCGGTGACCACGGCGACGACGGTGAGGAGGTAGAAGAGAATGCAGAGGCGGCGGGTCCCCGTGACGGAGGCGGCCTCTCTTTCGCTCTTGCATTGCAGTCTCTCTTTCACTCTTGGATTGCAGTCTCTCTTCCACTCTTGCATTGCAGTCTCTCTTTCACTCCTTGTCCATTCAGTTCCATCGATCCCATGGCCTCCTTTGAGCATGTAGTTACCGAGCTGTTCCAGATCCTTCTGGTACAGCTAGGTCTTTTTCTTCTTGGCACAGGGGTCATGCCGCTGCAGCAGAGCTAGGTAGGAGGCCAGCAGAGCCAGTGTGTGGCTCAGCTTTCTGTTTTTTTCAAAAAGTAGCTTATCTTGAACATTTTTTGTTCTTGCAATGTTCACCTCTGGAATTTTCATTTGCTTTGTCCGTTTCCGGGTTAAAGCTGGAGAGCAGTCGGCCCTCCCTTTGATTCGGAGGTTAATTATTCATTTATTAATGTTCGTAGCCGTTGCTATGTCATTAACTTCAACTATTTTTGCTGCTTTTATTTACTATTACTTGATTGAAATCAAATTATATGTTTTTGCTTGTTTGGGTGTGGGAATTAAGGTTTTTGTGTATGTTTCATATACGATCTATGGAGCATGCTGTGTTTTTGTATAAAAAAATGACTAAGTAGAAAAAATGATAGGGGGCATTTGCCTCCGCGCGGTGTGGAATTGATCTATTCACCATGTTTGCTCTAATATTCCAAGGGGAGAGCGTCCTAGCGCCTGCACGCACAGTGGCTATTCCAAGGGGAGAGCGTCCTGGCGCCTGCACGCACAGTGGCTAGTGGTGACGCGCGTGCAAGTTATTTTTGTTATTATTCTTTTTGGTACGGAGAGCCGACAGGTAGTGGAGTGGTCGAAACACGACAATAATACAAAATGAGAAGTTTCATTCATTCGTTCTATATACTTCATTCATACACCAAGTTATTATACAAACTTCATTCATACGCCACAGGTCATTCTTACACCGAAGTATCAAATACAGACACAACTCCTCTAATCCTTTAATCTAAATAGACTACACTGTTAAATAAATAATAATATACAAAAATACATCATGCTCCACGGACGACATATGAAATATACACAGAAACCTTAATTCCTACACCCAAATAAATGAAAACAGATACTTTGATTTCAATCAAGTAATAGTAGATAAAATCAGAAATAACAGTTGAAGCTAATGACATAGCAACTACTACAAACATTAGCACACGACGAGTCAACCTCAGAAGCAGCACCAAAAAGTGTTCAAGATACGCTACCTTTTGAAAAACAGAAAATTGAGCCACACATTGGCTCTGCTGCCCTCCTACCGAGGTTTGCTGCAGCGGCACGACCCTCGTGCCAAGAAGAAAATGACCGAACTGTATCAGAACAATCTGTAATAGCTCGCCAACTACATGTTCGAAGGTGGCCATAGGATCATTGGAACTCCGGTGGATGGCAAGAAACACGCTAAGATAAATAGAAATCTGCAATGCAAGAGTGAAATAGAGAGATTGGCTTGTGACTTACTAGACTGGCTTGCGACTTGTGTGACTTGTGAGGCAGCGTTTAAATTGCTAAATAGCTGCTGTGGCAGGTATTGAGGAGGAGAAAGAGATGTGATGTGTAACAAACTGCTGGCTTGCTTATGATGGCTTCTCAAGCAAGTAAGTCAGAAAGAGAAGATCTCAAGCAGAGAAAAACCACGAAACAAAAACAAAAAATAACAAAACTCAAAAGATTAAGAATTCTGCTTTAAAGAGGAGGTGATTATGCATAGGCTAAATTATTGAGATCATGTAAATTAGGTTCAAACTGCTAAAGTTTAGCATACTTAATCTCATTTATTTCGTGTTGATAAAGTTTATTAGCTTGGATTAGGTTTTTCTAAAGTTATACTGTTCTTGCATGTTTTAGTTTAAAGCTTTAAATTTTACTACTTAATTACTTGCTGAGCAGTAGAAGAACTGAAGTAAAAAACTTGATTAGCAGTAGAAGGAGTAAAAAGATGGGCAGTAGGAAGTAAAGAATAGAGAATAAACTAGATTGTAACTACCCACAATTAAGAAAAGGGTTGAACCAGACTGAAACTCTCCTAATTTTTATTTAAAAGGATAAGCTAGATCGAAATAAATTCACGAATTAAAGAGTATAATTTTTATTTAAAAGGGATAAGCTAGATCGAAATTCACGAACTAGAGAGGATGGGATAAACTAGATGGTAAGGATGGATGAATTTTAGCAAAGTAAAATGAGTGGGGGCCAAGCAGAGCACGGAAGTTAAAAAAGATAAGGGCATTTCCCCGGTTTAGAATTGACTAGGGACCAAGGCCCTACTAGATATCTAGTTATGTAATGTTGTAGCTTGTGGCTTACTACGGTGTAAACCTCTTAATCTGTTCTATACACGACGGTCCCTACCACCATGATTACAACCCCGCTGAGTATATGGCTAAGTTCTAGTATTATACCTTTTATAAATACAACAAAAATACATTCAACCTATTTTTTTTAACTTTATATAAACTCGTATACCTTTTGTGTTATTATCATTGTGTACTCTATGACCTTCTGATCTATCACATATTTTTCTAATATCATTGAAGTCCCACAAATTGTAATAATAGTTCGTTAGTAAAGCCGATATTCTTTGCTTCTTCTTCGGCTACCATCAACTTTTGTGTTACTTATAATGCAACATAAAATTAAATTTTTGTCCCCATATTTTTCTCATTTTGTCCAAACTTAGCGTCATTTCTAAGATGTAAAATAACGAATTTCAAGAAAAAAATCTCACGAAGTCGAGATTGGATAAGATTTTTTGCACAACATCTTATTTATATGCGTGGTTTTTTGTATGGATTTAGATGACTTTTTGATGGAGTTTACACATAACAAGTAGGGGGGGGGGTTCACCATATATTTACCGTTGTTGTTGTGAAGAAATTGATCTGATATCACAAAATTTAGTTCAATTTGAACAAATATTACCAAAATTCATGAAAAAATTGAAAAAATGAAAAATTTCGGCGAAGTAATATCGTATCGGAGAGGACCGAAATGACCAAAATTTTGGTCCAAAATTTCGAACCCTGTTCTCTAAGGCTTATGCAATTTTGCAAATGATTGCATTACTGCCGAACCATATTATATATATGAAATATAATTCATACATATAAATATCCATGCGATCGTCATGGAAAATTCCTCTCCTCTCTGCATCTGCATCATCATGATGATGTCCTTGGCACGCACACGGTGAGTAGCAAGCATATGCATGCCTAGCATTTCTTGCCGACACGGCATGGCAGCGTGCCGGCGAACCTGGTCATCCGGCCGACGTAGCGGCCGTTCCTGGCCTGGATGAGGTCGAGCCGGTTGTACCGGCGCTCGTTCCGGCCGCCGGACTCGTTGAAGAAGGCGCCGTTGAGGAAGAGGTCGTCCTGCGACTTCCACACCCACTCCTTGTACTCGTCGTAGCTCGTGTACTCCCTCTTGGTCACCTCCTTGAGCTTCATGTCGTCGCTTGCCCTGAACCTGTTCCCCTGGCTGATGATCGTCGGGTTCATGTTGCCGCCGATGGCGTACATGAGCCAGTGCGTGTAGTCGTTGTTCACCATGTGGAAGAATCCAAACCTGCACCTCGGCATCCTCTGCACGAGCCCCTTGCCAAAGTGGTTGAATGCCAGCGTTACCTGCATGATCTTGTCCTTCGGCGAGTCGTCGCGTGCACCGAACAGCATCACCTGCAACACGAGACATATCAATCGATCGAGTCCATTAACGAGAGATTGGTGAAAGGTGGAAGAAGATGGATGGAGAAGGGGTGTGTACGTGATCGTGCTTGGTGAAGTGGGAGTTGGAGATGGTGATGGCGGTGGAGCCGTCGGTGATGTCGATGAGGCCGTCGGAGCAGTTGGACATGGAGACGTGGTCGATCCAGATGTTGCTGGAGCCCATGACGGAGATGCCGTCGCCGTCGCTCTCGCCGCGGATGCCGAAGTGGTGCATGGAGTCGCGGATGAGGCCGCCGGAGCGCGGCACGGAGTTGTGGATGTGGAGGTTGTGGATGATGACGTTGCTCACCGCCTGCACCGTGATCTGCGCGCCGGTGACGTGCACCTGCGCGCCGCGGCCGTCGATGGTCTTGTCGCTGGTGACGATGAGCTCCTTGGCGAGCCTGATCACCATGCTCCGCGCGAAGACGATCCACAGCGGCCGCTCCTGGATCACGGCGTGCCGGAGCGTGCCCCGCCGAGGGATGACGAGGTGCTCGTCGCCGGCGTCCGTCACGATGTAGATCTTGCCGGCGAGCCCGCCGGTGGCCTTGTGGCCGAACCCCATGGCGCACTTGGCCAGCCGCTTGCGACGGCTCGCCCAGTTCTTGCGGCAGCGCCAGCACAGGTCGATCGGGTTCGTCACCGTGCACGGGCCACGACGCCGGTACCTCCTCATCAGCGACCGCCGCGCCGCCGCCGCCGTCGCCGTCGTGGTATTCAGCACGTCCTCGTTGAACCTGTTCAGCACGGCGACGGGGTCGCTGACGTAGGCGGCGCGGTTGAACGAGCGCGCCACCTCGGAGCGCTTGGCCCAGTACTCCTCGTCGGCGGTGATGTTGCCCACAAGCGTCGCCGTCGCCGTCGCCGCGGCGGCCGTGGCGAGGACGTAGAAGAGGATGGAGCACAGTGGGCTCCTCGTCACGACGGAGCCCGCCATGCCTGCTGGTTCAGAACGATCGATGGGTGTATGGAGCGCCGCCCCGGCCGGCCGCCGCACCGCGGGAAAGAGGACTCAGGAAATGTGTGGCGGCTTTCGCCTAGGGTTTCTGAGACCTCTTCCCGCGTGAAGCCGGCGGCGGCAGCATCAGCGAGCGGGCCGGGCGGCGGAGAGAGGTGAGCCGGCCGCCGAGGCGCGCGTGCGTGCGGCGGGGGTTTCTATATAGCGTGTCGCCGTCGCGTGTCGCGGCGTGATGACCGCTCGTCGGCTTGGTGGTGGTGAGCGTTCCGTTCGTCTGTTGCATTGCATGCCAACACCAACACATGATCATCGTGCGTCGGCTGTTGGTAAGGAAATGATGTGATTATTTGCAGCCAGCATTGATCTTTGCCATTGATGGAGGGATAAGAATTATATATATGGAAGGGTATTAATCGGGCATATCTTGTTAGTATTCATTCCTATGTGGGCAAACACAGTCGATATAAGAAACTTTTTTTTATCTCAAATTACAAACTTTAACTATGAAAATTGTTCATTGTGAAAATGTTTGTTATTCTCGGTTAAAAACAGTAGCATTTTACGCGGTCTCCAATACTTTACTTTGACCATTAATTAATACATTATTATCAACTACGAATTTAACATTATATAAAAATATTTTAAAATACAAATCTAATTATACTACATGCATTAACATAAAATGTATAAAAATCTTCGTATATTTTATACATATTTGTATGCATTTAGGACGTAAAAAATATGCACACAGACTTTATATTTATATTTATACAGTTTGTATGTATATTTTAAAATAATAGACAATCGCACGCGGTACACAACTAGTCGTTAATTAGCAATTTCATGACAATCCTGGACGGAGGTAGTATTTCGGAATTCCTAGTATTTCTCAGCGTAGTAGTATTATGGGCCGAAATGTTTCATACGAAACCATTTTTGTTTGGGCTGATAGGTGCCCCTTCATTTTCTCCAGGCCCATTAAGCCCATAGGTCATCGTATCAGTGGGGCCCATCTTACAGTTGCACAGCGTGTTCCTCTCTAGTCTATGTGGACCTTTTGCGCCAAACCCCAACCAGAACCCTAGCTCCCGCCGCCGCCGCCGCCGCGCTGTTCCGGGATGGCCGGCGCCGCCGCGCTCCGGCGATCCGCGCGCCGTGTCGTCCTGCCAGGCGCCTACGCCTTGTCCCGGGCGCTACAGCACCCTGAGCGCCTCCTCTCCTCCCAGGCTTCGCCGGACCGCGGCGGGGTGCTGGGTTCGGAGCTTGGGCTGTATCCCCCGGAGAGGGTCAGGAACTTCTCCATCATCGCGCACGTCGACCACGGCAAGTCCACGCTCGCCGACCGGTTGCTGGAGCTCACCGGCACCATCAAGAAGGGCCATGGCCAACCTCAGTACCTCGACAAGTTACAGGTGTGAGAACAAACTTGCCGTTTTGAAAAAAATGGGGACGCGTTGAGTGAGAAATTGGTAGCTTTGATTTGTGGTCCGTATTCCATAAGCTTATTGGATAAATGCACATACCGGAATTAATCAATTGGAAGTTACTCCAGAATTTAGTTGAGTTGAACTTCGTTATGTTTGGTGACCGGTAGTAATAGCAAAGATAATCCTTGTACTCACTGTGTTGACTTTTGAGCATACTGGATCTTAAGTGACTATTTCCTTAATTGGCATCTCATTTCATTTGAGATGATGACAGCACTAGCATAACAGATAGTGTTCATTTTCAGTGGATATTTTCTTACTGAAATTGAAAAGAAATATTTATACTGTGTGCATTTGTCATAACATTTGTATGATTGTATCTGTTCTCTACAGGTAGAGAGAGAGAGGGGAATCACAGTCAAAGCACAAACAGCAACTATGTTCTACAGACATGCTAACAACCAACTTCCTGCATCTGATCAGCCAGATGCTCCAAGCTATTTGCTTAACTTGATTGATACTCCTGGGCATGTGGATTTCAGCTACGAAGTATCCAGGTCGCTTGCAGCTTGTCAGGGTGCTCTTTTAGTAGTTGATGCAGCCCAAGGTGTCCAAGCACAAACAATTGCAAACTTCTACCTTGCATTTGAGTCGAATCTAAGCATCATTCCTGTTATTAATAAGATTGATCAGCCTACCGCTGATCCAGATAATGTAAAGGCTCAACTGAAGAGGTTATTTGACATTGATCCAAGTGAAGCTCTGCTAACTTCAGCTAAAACTGGTCAGGGCCTTAGCCAGGTCTTGCCTGCTGTTATTGAGCGGATTCCTTCCCCACCTGGAAAATGTGATTCACCTGTACGCATGCTTCTCTTAGATTCATACTATGATGAGTATAAAGGGGTGATATGCCATGTTGCTGTTGTGGATGGTGCTCTCCACAAAGGAGATAAGATTGCATCTGCCGCAACTGGTCGCACATATGAAGTCCTTGATGTGGGCATTATGCATCCAGAGCTTACTCCTACCGGTGTGCTTTACACTGGACAAGTTGGATATGTCATAAGCGGAATGCGTTCAACTAAAGAAGCACGAATTGGTGATACTCTTCATCAAGCAAAGAGTATTGTCGAACCACTTCCTGGTATGGCATCTCCTACCCTCCTGAAATAGTTTTGTCATTCTATTAGTTTTAACTAGTCTGATTCAGCCTGATAAAACACTGCAGTTGGTACATAAAAAAAGTCTAATGCTTTGTTGCTTTAGTTTTTTTTTTATGTTGTCACTATATAGAGAATATCCTTTCAGGTTTCAAGCCTGCTAGACACATGGTCTTCTCTGGTCTATACCCAGCTGATGGCTCTGACTTTGACGCTCTTAGCCATGCAATTGAAAAACTAACATGTAACGATGCGAGTGTGTCTGTTACAAAAGAGACAAGCACTGCACTTGGCATGGGCTTCAGGTATCAACTTTTTTGCATGTGAAGTATAAATATTAAAAAAAATTCCATTGTTTTATGCTATCATGTGGAGAAACATACTGTAATTCTTCTACAGATGTGGCTTTCTAGGATTACTACACATGGATGTATTTCATCAGCGGCTAGAACAAGTATACATCTTACTGTTTGTTTTTCAAATAATTGTCAATCTATTTTTGCTGACAGCAACTGACTGTGATCTTTGCATGTACTTTGGTTTGGCATATCTTTTTTTTTTTACCCAACATGTTTTTCATGTTGATTTAATACTGAACCAGAGTAGTTTGCATCCAAAGAACTACATGTCGGTCAGTTGAATCATTGATGCATGCTTCTCTTCTCAGTAAATGATTTGGAAAACAAGGAAGATGTGCTTGCATCATGTGATGAACTGATTTCTATTCCCTATTATATTTCTTGAGGTTTTAATTTATTGTTGTGCCCTGTTAAGGAACATGGAGCTCAAGTCATATCGACAATACCGACAGTGCCATATATCTTTGAGTATGGTGATGGAAGGTGCAAAATTGCAATTATTATATTATATATACTTGTTCTCTGTTAGTTTTCTAATCATGGAGTGCTTTATCCAGCAAAGTGCAAGTCGAGAACCCTGCAGCTTTGGCTTCAAATCCTGGAAAGCGTATAGCAGCTTGTTGGGAACCAACAGTCATTGCAACTATTATTATTCCTAGTGAGTAAGATCTGCTTCCTTTCTCATACACTCTTTTAGTTCATGAATTTATACATATTTATATTTATAAACCAGAAGTTCTTGAGACTACCCAACCGCTTTTTCAGGTATGTTGGGCCAGTAATTATGCTTTGTTCAGAGAGGAGGGGCGAGCAGCAAGAATATACATTCATTGATGCGTAATAGTTTACTCCAGAAATCATTTTCTTAAAATAAATTTTGTTCTTGCCTTACAGGGCTATTGTTTGTTTGTTTGATGCAGCCAAAGGGCTTTGTTGAAGTACCGATTACCATTGAGGGAAATCATTGTGGATTTCTACAATGAACTGAAAAGCATAACATCTGGATATGCTACTTTTGATTATGAAGATTCTGAGTAAGTTTCCTTTTCAACTCGGTAACCATACATGGTCTTGTCTAATCTTTTGATTTTTTTTAAACATTCTGAGATGGAAAGGCATGTATCTGTTTTCTTTCATCAGGTGGCCTTATTATTCTTTTCTGTTTTTTTGCTCCTTTTTGTGATGATTATTTTGGAGGCCTGTTTTATGCCCCATTCCTGAAATTCGTACTACACCTTGCTCACAATTTTCTACTCCCTCCGTTTCACAATGTAAGTCATTCTAGCATTTCCCACATTCATATTGATATTAATGAATCTAGATAGATATATGTCTAGATTCATTAACATCAATATGAATGTGGGAAATGCTAGAATGACTTACATTGTGAAACGGAGGAAGTATTTACAGTTCTTGTCTCTACTCCAGCATACTAAGTACTAGTAGTCACCTCACTTTCTTTAAAAAAAAGCAAAGTTGTAAGCACAAATAGAAAGCTCTCTTGGGAGTTTAGGCATCTAGTGTTTTGACCTTTTGAGAGTGTTTCCTGATGAATAATTATTACCAAATAATGTGAACTATAATCACATTCTGGAGATAATTTGCATTTCATGCGACTTATATTATCAAATTGCATGTAGGTATATTTCTATGGTTAAAATTAAATGGGTGACAAAGCAGGAAAAAATGCCACTATGGATGGCTGTTTATTTTCTTGTTTAACTCCCTTTAATTTACTTCAACAGGTACCAACAGTCTGATCTTGTTAAGATGGATATTTTACTTAATGGTCAGCCTGTTGATGCTATGGCAACAATAGTCCACAACCAGAAAGCTCAGAGAGTTGGACGAGAATTAGTGGATAAACTCAAGAAATTCATAGAACGGTATTCATCATGCTCCTTATTGTGGAAATCCTGATGCACAGATTATGCGCTTTTATAATATTTCCATATATTATTAGGGAACGACAAACATAATCGTGATTGCTGCCTACATTCTTTTATCGTTGTACAGAATGTCAAAAATTTTCACCCATCCATTACCGCCATCCTTTTTCGTTATGCTTTTGTCTCTGATTATGCAGGCAAATGTTTGAGATCACTATACAAGCCGCAGTTGGTTCAAAGGTTATCGCAAGGGAAACGTAAGATAGTTAAAACCTGCTGCTGTTTTTTTTTCCCTTACAAGTTAACAGCACGATTATTTTTAATGGATTGTGTTTATTCCCTAGCTTGTTGAAGTTATTATTTGCATGCACATCACTCTACAGCAAGGGAATTCATAGAAAATCACTTATCTGTCCATGAGAACTGATATTTTTTTCTAGTTGGGATGCACTTCCAACTCCCAAGTAAAATTGTGTTTGCCCATTCACATTTACCTTCTAAGTAGAACAATTAGATATGCTCTTTGGAGCTTGGAACATCCTAGGTACTTGGTAGTATTTGGTGTAAAGATAATCACTGGAGATGTTTCCTGGAAAAAAAGCGTTTAGAAAGCTAACCTTTCTTAGAGCCGATAATTTTGAATAGAACTATTGTGAACCTCTATTGGTCTAAGCAGAACTGGCTGCAAACTACAACCATACAGCCTTGGTAAATCTGTTCCATGATCTGATCTTACTTGGTCATCTGTGAAAGACCTGGACATAATATTCCATGCATGACTCTCAGAGACTCAGATTATTTACCATGCACTTAGTTTCCCGGTCTTAATTGTGTCTGTAATGTCATTCAGTTTCATGGTAAATGTTATGGTAACTATAAGGTTCATTCCGTTCATGTAAAATTCTGTGCATTTGTGTAAATACTTAAATATGCTATCTTGCATTGCTTCCAGTCTGTCAGCAATGAGAAAGAACGTTCTGGCCAAGTGCTATGGTGGTGATATTACTCGCAAAAAGAAGTTGCTAGAGAAGCAAAAAGAAGGGAAGAAGCGCATGAAGCGTGTAGGGTCCGTTGATATTCCTCAAGAAGCATTTCATGAGCTATTAAAGGTCTCCAATTCAAAATAGATGCTGTGCTTAGTGCTGTAGCTGTCTAACAGCATGAGGGTGTGTTGTGGTGAAACACAAACAGCATGTTCTGGACTTCTAGTCATCTTCTGAAAGGTGTGTTTATTACACAGTTTTACACGTTATGCCCCCATGTCCCAGTGTCCAGAAAGGCCTAATTTCATGCCATTTTGCTCTATTACAGGTGCCTTTTGGTCTAATGAGTACATAATGATGTTTCTTAATGATAAGAGGAGACAAAGCACCATTTTGCCATCTTTTGCTGTGGCAACATATTTTCATGTTGAGAAGCTAGCATTACCTTTTGTTTTTCATTGATTTTCACTGTACAGAATTCGGTGATGCCTGCTGAATCAGCAGTAGCGTCGGCTTACCCTTCTGATTCCTTAATTGGCACAGCCATTTAGCTGAATCTCATTTCTTTGTTCAAATTATGTTAAGAACTTTTTGGGAGGAAAATATTCCAGAGATAGTAAGTCCTTTTTTTTTGGGCAATGTTAAATAATTGGGTATTTCCCTTTGAGCTTCTCTAGTTCTGTTTAATGCAATTTTGTAATTTTGTAACTCTTCTGCTGCATGGTGTAAACTTGTTCTGGCGCTTTCATTCGGCTTTCTGTAAACATCACATAGAACCCGCAAAATATAATTATAATATATATATATATATATATATATATATATATATATATATATATATATATATATATATATATATATATATATATATATATATATATATATATATATATATATATATATATATATATATATATATATATATATATATATATATATATATATATATATATATATATATGAAGATACTACCGTAGGGTGCGTTGTATTAAAAAGCAACCGCCCCTTCCCCCCCTCCTCCCCCACACCCACCCAAGCAGTCCCGCACACCCCACCCCCTTCTTTTGGTTGCTCCTCATGGTAACCTGTTTACTATACAATCACCCGTACTATACATATACTCAATTACTAAATTTTACTGGCCATTCTATTTTTCTCACGGTTATTCCCCGTTTTTTCCGGATCGCAGGTCGGCGACGGGCGGTCGAGCGGCGGGCGGCCGCCGGCTTTTGCTTCCTCGGCGTGCCGGGTGGTAGGCGGTGGCGATGGTGCGCCAGATCCGGATGGCAGTGGCTGGATAACCCCTGATTTTTTACTCCAATCGGAGTAAACCTATGATTATATATATATATATATATATATATATATATATATATATATATATATATATATATATATATATATATATATATATATATATATATATATATATATACCTATAAACCCATAATGAACAATTGCTTTCGCCAAGTTGCAATGGCTGTCGTACAAGAGCAAAATCAATACAGTTGCTATGAGCAGCAAGGAAAGCTTCAGAAATTTTTTAAAAAACGGTAGGAATACAGTTGCTATGAGAGCTTCAGAAAAAAAAAAGGTACAACAAAAGACAGTTGCTATGAGCAGCAAGGAAAGCTTTCAGATTTTTTTTTTAAAAAATGGTAGGAATACAGTTGCTATGAGAGCTTCAGAAAAAAAAGGTACACAAAAAGAAAAAACAGGAACTGCACCAGCCGGGAATCGAACCCGGGTCTGTACCGTGGCAGGGTACTATTCTACCACTAGACCACTGGTGCCTCGTGCAAATGAAAATTTCGTCAAAATATATAAGATACGTGACACTGTCAGAGTCAAACCGAAACAAACGCCACCCCCACCGGCCCAACCCGCCGTACTCTAGACTCTAGCCTAGGGTGGGCTCAAGCACGCGGCCATGGCGATCTCGCGCCGCCTCCTCCTCTCCCTCTTCCTCCTCCGCGCATTCTCCTCGCTTCCCGCTCAGGCCGCAGCGAGAGGCGCCTCCCATCCCTCAGGTCTCCCTCTCTCTCTCTCTCTTACCTTGTCTGCGGTTTTTTTCCCCGCTCATGAACCACTGCGTGTGGTGCCGATTGGATGTTCTAGAGCTCGATTCGTCCGCGTGGAATCTGTATGTTCGATTTCTCAGCTGGGGAGCTCGGGAGGACACGAATCCACTGCTTCACTTCCGGATTTGTGGGGGCGATGTCTGTGCCTGGACAATTTTGGTACAAGTGACTTCCGGATTGGGGACGATGATGTCAGTGCGTGGACAGTGATGAAGAGCACAAACTCTTCGAGTGCAATATGAGGGTGTAGTTGTGTGGAAGATTGCGTCATGTACTTAGCTTGGATAATTACTGTGATGAACTCGCACACCTCTGTCCTTTTCTGCGAAGAATTTTAGCTAGACTGGGAGTTGTGACTTTAGGCCTGCATCATCGTCTCATCTTATAGAATCATTGTCAATAGACGTAGCAGATCTGTTCATAGGTATGCAGTTAGTGACTCAATCTATATGTTTCTTAACCAGGTACCAGCGGAAATTATGGGTCATTTTTGCGCAACCTGCTTCAGGATAATCCCATGATAACGTATGTATTAATTATAGCCTTTTATGTTTCGTTTATTTCGTCATTGCATATTTTGCACGCCAACATGGGATTGAGCATATTGGCTATGCTTTTGTAACAAACTTAGGGAGGAATTGGTCCGTGGATATATGAGCAACTCGGAACTTGAGATTGCTGTGCATGCCATTGGAAGCCGCTATCCTAATATCTCCAGGATATACAGGTACATTATGTTGTGATACTTTGCTTCTTGGCGATGCGAGTATATCATGGAGTTTCTCAACAGCATTCAAGACCCTCAATATTTTTAACCATGCCAAATCACATCACTGGTGAAACTGAACATCGATTAAAATCACATGAAAAGAAAACCTATAAATTTCCAAAACTCTGAGAATTATGAGATACAAGGAACTTCAAAGTTATGTTAAAATTGCAAAGTTTAACCAGATTAGGATTTTAACCTGACATTTCACCATCAAAGTATGGTATTATGGTGTAATCAATTCTTTGCTGTCAATGGTCCATACAATCTGCACTGATAGGTAGTTAGGGTAAAGATAAGATATCTTTTAGAGAAAAGCAATCATAAAAGTGCTAAGTTCAAAACCATCAGCCCACTCATAAAATTCTATGGTGTTCTATTTGTGGCATGCGAGAGATCTGTGAGCAGATAATTGAGTAGTATATAATAAAGAACTGAATCTTCTAGTTGGATACTGTCACTCTGTCAGTTACACTGATGGACTGTAGCTTGTTATGGAACTTCAAATTTATATTGAATTCATCTCAAGTTTTTCTTAAAAGTGTTATCTCTCACTTTTATGTCCTGTATGCTCATACATTCAAACTTTGCTTACCTATTATTTATTCTCTCTTTGAGGGATTGCACGATCATGTTATCAGCATTGGAAAGAGTGTGAATGGTGTCACATTGGTATGTAACTCGAGTATTTTTTATTTTTGTTATGCTTTAGTTAATGTTAAATTTGTATAAGAGAACTTTTATGGTTCTTGTAGTGGGTGATTGAAATATCAGACAAGCCTGGGCAAAAGGAAGCTGAACCAGCATTCAAGGTTTGTGGTTCTGTTTCATGAAGAGTTTCCTACATTGGTGTTCCCTTTTCAATTTGTATATGCAATGAACTCAATGGATGAAATTCTATGCCACTCCACTCTGATAACAATTATCCTCATCGGCTTATCTAGTGTTTTGTAGGCACCTTTGACAGAAAATTATATTCACACATGTGGAATATCTTCAATGTCAATGTAATGTCTTTACTCCATTTAATTTATTTGACTCCCGTGGGGCTATAGCCATTTCTTTCTTAATTCTTTAGGACTTATCCCCATATTGCAACTGAAAGATAAGCTATAGCAGAACTGTACAAGTGGTTCCCCACAACCACCACCACAAAAGTTCTTTAAAGGAGAAATCAGTGTCCTGGTACCAGCAGTGTGACATGCTAGGGAAAAAAAAACACATACTAATTGGAGCCATTAGTTGTGCCTCAAGATACTTGCCACTCTCCATGTCTAGACCAATTCTGGTGGAGAGGAAGATTCAGTAAGGAAGATACATCTGTTGCGTTCTTTCCATAGTAACCAGAGATCCAGAACACCAGAATTACCAGAACACTGAAAACTTTTTGAAACTGCCTGCAACCTCTTTCCTTGCCTTCAACCACGAGGTTCACCTGACATCTTCCCCCACAGTTGGCACTAGGAAATCAATGCAGCCCAATCACGCACTCGGAGCTACATTGGTCAAGTGTAGGATGGTACGAGTACCAGAGCAGAGGTGTGACAGTATAATGCGTAATAACAATTATTCATATAACTTTCTTTAAATAATAACCTTTAGCATTTATTCTTACTACACTATAAATCTGTAAATAAATATCTAGGTTATCTATTTCGTCAGTGGTTCTGATTATATATCTGTGAATTTTGATGTATTTTTTGTACAAACTTGCAGTATGTTGGTAATGTCCATGGTGATGAACCTGTTGGAAGGGAGGTTCTTATAAAGCTTGCAAATTGGCTGTGTGATAACTATTTGAAGGATCCCTTGGTAAGCAAGATTCTCACATTGTTATCTGCTCTTAAATTCGATGTTTGTCTGGCTCAACTATGGTTTTACGCAATATATTTCCATCTGTTTTACTGAAATTGATAGAAATATATGGTAAGCTCAAAAACTTACCAGTTAAACTAATATCTGTAGGCAACTCTTATTGTGAAAAACATGCATCTTCATATACTTCCAACGATGAACCCTGATGGATTTGCTCTTAGAAGACGTGGTAATGCAAACAATGTTGACCTCAACAGAGATTTTCCTGACCAAGTCAGTGATGCATTATTTTCTTCTTATGGAATATTTGGATTCCTTTTGTTCTTTACCTACTTGAGCCTTTTAATTATATTGTTAATGCTGGCAGTTTTTCACCAACAACGATGAAATTAACTACAGACAACCTGAAACTAGAGCTATTATGAACTGGGTAAAACAAGAACACTTCACTGCCTCCGCTAGTTTGCATGGGGTAATTATTCTTTCCCTAGCACTTCTATGCAAAAATATTAAATTAGTCATGTAATTATCTTCCCAGTTATCTTTCTGTGATCAAAGCAAATTTCAGTAAATGATGAGGCACCTCATCAGGTTCCTTTTCTGGTTTATAATCTTGCTCATCTCATGGGAATGTCCTCCCTTTTTTTTTGTCTTTTTGTTAGTTATTACAAGCAAGGGAACTATTTTGCTGCTATATTGAGTTACCTATGTTGCTTTTAATTTTAGGTGCTATCTTTACCAGTATTCTTACTGAAAATGCTAGGGTGTTTATGCTCTCTCTGCTGTTTATGGTTTGGATGTTATTATCTGTAGTTATTGATACTGGTAATGTCATATATTTGACAATTCTTACTTTGTTGGATAATATTGCTTTCTAAAAGCAAGCAAATGGGTTTGAATTAGACCTTGTAGTCCACAAACTACTTTGGTATAACTATTAGTTTCACTGAGGCATTCTTCACTTAGTCTTCAAGCGTTAAACATCATTGTTTTAAGTTTTAACACATAAAATAAAAACAGTAACATATGGGAGGGAAAATTATCTTGTTTAATAATAATAGAAAATCTTTGTAGTTCAGGAAATATTTTATTGATTTATTAGTTTCTCTGGGCTGCATTCATATAATCTTCGAATATTAACATAATTTGTTTTAATTTTAACCAGAATAAAAATAATAACAGACCAGGGGGAGAGAAGGTTCTTTTTTTTTAAAAAAAAAATCTACTGAATTGCAAGCATGATGGTTGCAACTTGCAAGAAGGAAATCTCGTGCACAGCTTGTAAGATTAGTTTATTTGAAATCATGAGTTATTTATCCTACCAGCCCATCTACTACTCTACTAATTGTTAATGGTGCAATGCATGGAGTTTACAGATTTGTTCACATGTTCAAATGACCCTTATTAATTGCATTGATTATTTTTGGTGGCAGTTCATTTCAAAGTTCAAACTAGTGCCTGGGATTCATCCATTGCCCTTTGATTTGAATTTTGCAGGGTGCTCTTGTTGCAAATTATCCATGGGATGGGTCTAGAGATCAAAGGTGTTACCTTGTTTCTATTATTTACATTCAGTTCAAGTATTCCAATTATTAGTTTTGTGTAAATTTTGTACATCATAAAAATATCTAGAAACAATCTTTTGATCAAGGACTTCCCACGCATTTATTAGTGTATGATTCAAAGGTTGTATGGTTATGTATTTTTCTCGACTTATTGCTAATGCTAGTATTACAAATTTGATGTTTGCAAATAGTTTCATAGAGTTTGGAGTGCATGTGGGTACCTTTGCTTGTTCTAATGCGACATTGTCTTGACTCTTTATGCTGTTGACTGGTTTTTCTTCTTTACAAGATCATTCAGATATCTTAGCATCATGGTAGTTGAGAAAGACATCCGTGATACATGCTTACTTTGAAACTTTGTCATTCTCACAAGGATTGTCATTCTTACAGCAAACAGTATTATGGATGTCCTGATGATAAGACATTCCGGTACATGGCATCAGTTTATAGTCAATCGCACTATAACATGTCTTTGAGCAAAGAATTTAAAGGAGGGATTACAAATGGAGCATTCTGGTATAAAACTAGTTTTGTATTATTGCTCCTTATCATTTTTTTTATTTCATATCAAACATTTTGTTGCTGCTACTTTTCATGCTAACTAGCAATCTATGCTTTTTTGTGTTGAGGTATCCAATCTATGGTGGGATGCAAGACTGGAACTATATACATGGAGGTTGCTTTGAGTTAACCCTGGAAATTAGTGACGTAAAATGGCCAAAGGCAGCTGAGGTATTTTTCTTTTTTTTTGCATCTAGTTATCTGCCTATCAATTTCCAGATAACTTGATAATCACTTTGTTGTGTTATTTCTTCCAAATTCTTCTATAGCTTCCTGTCATATGGGAACAGAATAGGATGAGTATGCTTAATCTTGCTGCAAGCCTTGTGAAGGTAAGACATTTCCACAGGATTCATTTTTTTCACTGGAAAGGTTAATTACTGTACTTCTCGAAATGAAATGGTGCCAGTTGGTTTTCGGATTGAGGGCTCGAGGTTCTCGTAGGAGGGTACTGGTAATGGCCAAAGTTGAAAATTTTTTCATGTTGGATTTCTCCTGAAACAAAGTGGTTCAGTGTAGTTTTTGTTGGTGCCATTCTGGCACATGATCAAGTTCAACCAGGTTGTCTTGGTGTTTCATCTTTTCACACTTTGGTGACCTCACACCACGACTTGAACTCTGCACTAGCAAGCTGGCCCTTTCTGTTGCTGTTAGACACAACATTGTTAGTAATGTATGCCATCTCTAGCTTCAGTCAACATATTTCTTGGTTCAAAGATTTGAAGAGATTAATGCTTGCCAAGTCTATTTGATGGGAGTTATTGGGATAGGTTTTCTCCTAGTACTTGTTAAAGTTGAGAATTAAGAGTTAAGTCAATTAGGATTACATGCAGTCAGTGCAGTTCCCATCTTTTGTCTGTAACACAGTACAGGGTACCCTATCTTTTTCTATTTTTTATTTGGTTTTACAAAAGGGGAATTTGAGTTGGAGGAGCAGAGAATTCTTAGATTGTCAGAGTTATGACCCTGCTAAGGTTTATAACTTTATACAGGTATATGATTGAGATGCTCCATTGGTATGTGTTATCAAGGAGTAAAAGTTAAACCAAGAGGGGTGTTAGTTTGTAACCATGTCATTGTCAGACTTATGAAACAAGACCTTTGAGTAACCAGCACTATCCTGTACTAACGGGAGATATCATTTGAAGTTTGCTCCTTTGTGTCGTTGTCTATAAGAAATAACTGAAATTGCTACCTTGTCCATCATATATGGCTATTGTTTCAGACGGGAGTTCATGGAAGGATATTTGCGGCAGATACAGGTCATCCTATACCAGGCTCCCTGACGATAAAGGGTATCGGTTCTGAGGTTAGTTTATTTTGGCAGCGTTAACCAATAATGATGTGAACAGTATTGGTGGCCTTTGGATCTGCACTGTAAATTGATTGTTGGTCAAAATATTTTTAGAACGGATAAACTGGTAATATCCTAATATCCTAAGTAACGAGTACAACGAAATTTATTGCATAACGTTCAGGCTTATCATTTGATAGACCTAATACTTACCGTTTTCTTGCTTTTAGATAAGGGCTAGCAGGACTTATGGCGATTACCATCGAATGCTTGCACCTGGTGAGAACTATGAAGGTAGGGTTTCTTCTATGGACAACATCAATACTTATGTATACGATTATACAGCCTTTTCCTCAAAAACATTATTGAAAATGCCTGGCAAGTGGGTACACAGCTGAAATTTCTGATAATCACCAACCAATCATATTTACCACTGACCATTAGCTAGTGAAGGCAAAATTTATCCTCCAGTTGGAGCTTTGGCTATGAAGTGAACCATTTGCTACCCGCATAGTTAACTGTATTGATATCATAGCATGTTTTGATGGGTGTTTCTAAAACTGGATCAATGAATGATCTATGGTGTTAATTTTTTTTGATGATCTTGTCAGTCATGGCATCTATGGAGGGCTTCCGAACAAAAGCTACACGTATTGTGGTGGAGGAGAAGGCTGTGAGCTTGGACTTCATCTTAGATCGAGATGGAGCTAATGGACAAGTGGTCCGTAATGACTTAGGTTGCCCATGTGACGACGACAAGTTGTTTCATGTGCAGGGAGCTCGCCTCGAGCTGTATCTATTTGTTTTGCTCATTATCATCGCACTGTATGTTCTCTTCAAGAGAAAAACAACATCGAAATTCACGATTCACAGACATTCACCGAAACGGCCAATTGCTGTATAAGATTTAGAAAATTTTGCGAGTCGATACAAATCTGTAGCTGACCCAATAGTGATGTAATTTCTTCAGTCCAATGTAACTTCAGTTTGTACTGCTACAACATTTTGAGCTTAATTAATACTCCCTCTTTCCCTAAATGTTTGACACCGTTGACTTTTTTAAATATGTTTGACCGTTCGTTTTATTTAAAAACTTTTGTGATATGTGTAAAACTATATGTATACATAAAAGTATATTTAATAATAAATCAAATAATAGAAAAAGAATTAACAATTACTTAAATTTTTTGAATAAGACGAACGGTCAAACATTTTTAAAAAAGTCAACGGCGTCAAACATTTTGGGATGGAGGTAGTATAGTGGAACACTCACGATGTACTCCACGCCCAAGCAGCATTACCCACAACCACACATTTGTCAGATGGCTTACAAATCTATAACATGAATTAATGCAAAACTTATAATTATCAAGTGGATAGCAACCAACACCCCCAAAAAAAAAATCAAACCTTTTTTGAGAATATAAATTGTATATAACATAGCACTAATGAAAACTCAGTTTGTTTACTGGATCTTGTCTGCGTGTGTGTGAACTGAACATAGTCAACATGCAACGCACAAAGCTTGAAAAATATGAAAACTCGACTTGTTGAAAATTCATAGGAAACTTAAAAATATGAAAACTCAACTTTCTGAAAATTCATTGATAAGCGGTACCACCTAAGTTGACTACAACTGTGTCGTGTTTGTTCTCCTGAGCTGATTATATACAATAATACAAATGGTCTGTCTCTAGTATTTCTCAGGAGGTGTGCCCCAGAATCAGTTTCATTCATACTCCATTCATAAGCCATAGTACAAAGTTCAGACACGTACACACAACCAGTCGTTCATACATTGGAGTACACGGTACAGACACAGCATGCCCGTGCACACACACACTACCTTCATCTCTAAACACACAGACACAACCCTCTAATACCCTCTAATCTGAGTAAACTACAGTAGTGAATAAATCATGGTATACAAAGGCACAACATACTCCAGATATCACGTATGCCGCATACACAAAAATCTTGGTCGCCACGTTGAGACAAGCGAAAACGGATACCTTCACCTCAATCAGATAATAATAAGTGAAGGCAGCGAGAACAACCGAAACTAGAGACATAGCGACGGCAGCAAACATGAGGATACGAAGCTTCAACCTCAAGCGCAGGTTGAGGGTCGACAGCTCTCCGGCGGCTTTGAGTCGGTAGCGGACGAGGCAGATGAATATCGCAGAGATAAACATCGCGACCACCATGAAGTGCTGAAGGATTGCTACCTTTTGGAACACAGACAAGATAAAAAAGGAACTCGATCAGGTGAGCAACGACAATGCAGACATGGAAGAGAACGGAGATGAAGAACGAGAGCTAACTAATTAACCAAACCACCTGCTCTCTGTGCTGTGTTCACTCTCCCTCTGCTTGCTTGAGCTCTTGTGACTTGTGCTTGAGAGATGAGACGCTCTCACTGATGGCAGAGCAGGCATGAGTACCGAGTAGTGAGAGGAGATAGTAGCATGGAAAGAGGTGGCCGGGTAACAGCTACTAGCTCAACTAGTTAATTTGTGTCCAGGATACTTGCTAGGGTGGCGATTGTGATAAATGGGGTGTCTACATTCAGGATTCAGGGGTGTTAAGTTTTAGCGTGTCACATCAGATATTATATAGGATGTCACATACATATTCGGACACTAATAAAAAAACTAATTCCAAAATCTATCGGTAAACCGTGAGATGAATTTATTAAACCTAATTAATCCATCATTAGCAAACGTTTACTGTAGCACCACATTGTAAAATCATGGAGCAATTAGGCTTAAAGATTTGTCTCGTAAATTAGTCGTAATCTATGCAATTAGTTATTTTTTAGCATATATTTAAAACTTCATGCAGGTGTTCAAGCGTTTGATATGACAATGTGTAAAATTTTGGAGGTGGGATCTAAACAGGCCCAAATACGGAGTACGAAGCTCACCTGAAACTGTGTAGATGTGCAAAACGACAAATAAAAACAATGATCAAGCTGGAAAAATGCAGTTACGAAGAAGTTGTTCAGATTGTAGCTAAAATAAATCTTACTAAATTTTGGACATGCTAAAATTTTGGCAATTTGTCAATTGACAAGTTTTGGTTGGATTTATTATGTATTTACCACAGTTCGGTAAAAACTAAATTGATGCACATATTTAGTAGCTTTACTTTTAAAAAAGTATGGTTTAAAATGACATCTACCTAAACAATTCTGAACACATTTACATTTAAAATTGTTTACATGTGTAATTGAGTAAAACGACAAGCAAAAAAAAGCATACGTAATATCCAGGGAGAGCACATGAAAAAATGCGTACATATTTTTTAGATATGTGATACAAATAAAGTTTTTACGGCTAAACTCTAATAAATTACCATTAGAAGATATGCGTAATTTGTTCTAGATATTTTATATGACATTTATTAGCTAGTTGATGTGTACACAGAACACGTTATCTACGAAAAAAATTGAAAAACATATCTTTTCTTCACCAGTTTTAGAGAAATATATACGGTTACGAAGGATTAGCGTGAGTATCCGTTATCACATAGGGAAGCGAATTCGTAGCGAGTTCATCACGCGCGGCGAGTTCGCAGCCCTAACGAACCAAATTGCGTGCTGCAGCCGTGGCTTCAATCAATTAATTACTCACTTTATATCCAACGTTTGTTTCACTTTATATCCGACGTTTGTTTTGTTCGTCTTATTTAAAATTTTTTTAATTAGTATTATAATTGTTACTAGATTATAATAATATATGAATAGTATTTTATATATGATTTTTTTATTTTTTATAAATTTCTTAAATAATATGGACAGTCAATTGTTAGACACGGATGTCCACGACTGCATTTAAAATGGAAAGTAGGAAGTAACTAATTAGCGTTATTAGCGCTTAATTAATTAGTTTATATTTTTTTAATTAGCATCGTTAGCGATTAATTTATCATTAAATCATTATTAGTCAGCAGTTTCGCTGCTCAGCCAGGCGAACTCCCCGCACGAAAGCGCGCGTCACCACGAGACCGCTTCTTTGATCTGAGACGGGTATATTTTTATCAATTCGTTTCAAACGTATGTATTCCTAATTTCCTATAAACCGATTAAAGAATTGTATCTTTTCAAAAAAAAAATTCCGTTATCTACAACCACAAACATTTGTTCAATATTTGAGGGATAATGTTAATGTATAACTGTTCATGGATTGGAAAAATAATTTTCTCCCTAAGCATGCATTTAGGCTGATTGTGCAACCTGGAAGGATCGAACCTAGGGCAATGTTTAGTTCCCTTCAAACTTCTAAAAATTCCGTCACATCAAATGTTTAGACACATGCATAGAGCATTAAATGTGGGGAAAAAATTAATTGTACAGTTTACATGTAAATTGCGAGACGAATCTTTTAAGCCTAATTACATCATGATTTTGACAATGTGATGCTACAATAAACATTTGCTAATTATGACGGATTAATTAGGCTTAATAAATTCGTCTCGCAGTTTACGGATGAATCTGTAATTTGTTTTGTTATTAGTCTATATTTAATACTTCAAATGTGTGCCCGTATATACTTAAAAAGATTTTAGCACACGAACTAAACACGGCCATTGTCGTATTCATAAAGACCATAACCAATTTGCAAAACACATAAGTACAGCCAATTAAACCCTCAGCCAGGAATCTTTGAACACCCCTGCGCACGCGGAGAAGCAGCCCAGAAGCTAACGAACGAAGTATAATGATCCACCAAGCTTGGCCATCTTTGTGTCGTATCGATGAACAAGAAAGCATCTAACAAACCTGTCAACCACTGTACATATATCATTTGAATTAATATATGGGTGAAATTAAGTTTTAACACAAGATGGTATTAGTATCAGCGAACGATTACTATTTTCTAAATAATAAATTGTTCGTACTCTGGATTATTGCAAAAGCATAATATAAGTGACTCTAGGAGTATATTGTACAACTTTTAACTAACGAAATAAAGAAAACATATAATATAAAAAAGTATATGGGTGAAAGTTTTAATTTGAGATTGTATTAGGAGTATCAATGAACGATTGAGGGCTTCTTTATTGCAGGAATTTTAGAGAGAGAAAAAATAATGGATTCGATTACTAATCACTCATTTGGATTGGAAGAAAAGTACATAGGAGAATTTGAAAATTATTTGTATTTTTTATTTTCATTTTATCTTGAGAAGTCTAAGACAAATCGAGGCATGTGATTTCAAATTATTATAAATTTAACACTCATCAAGCAAAAAAAAATATTTTATACACAAATAGTAATGATCTTGTGTTTCATCCTATTCCTATATTTCAAAAGATGTGTGTCCTATTTTCTTATGTGCTTTTTAATATTATATTTTTTTCACATGTAATTTTATTTTATTCCTATGTTTTTTAATTTCTGCATCTTTTTAACTACTCCTTTAAAAGCCTGGAGAGAGTAACTGTCGAGTAAATTTATGTAGGTAGATCTTCCTTTGAATTCGATGTAAGATACTGTAATGATCACAGGGACTCCGTTGTACTCCATCACATCTTTTCTGTTCTGCATCACTTCACTGAAGTTGGAAGTTCTGCAGCACTTCACAGGGACAGCTTTGAATTCAACGCTATGGACTGGGAGTAGCGTCTTGTTTGCTTAGAGCAAATATAATAGTGAGCTATAAGAAGCTTAAATGCTGAGGTGGATGGAAGAAGAGAGGAGAGAGATGAGAAGCGGGCTGTAAGTTTACAGCCTGCTTAGTCACAGGAACCAAGAAAATTGTGAGACAGACATGTGGACCATATATTTGTAGTGAAGAGTTAACCACTATATAAATACATAGATAGTATATAAGTAAGTAGCTGGCTGTATTATTATCCTTGCTCTTATACTGTAGCGGAGCAGTAGTACTACTTATTATTCCTACTTCTATACTTCTATGGGACCACTGGAAAGGGACGAAGAGAAGATTGTCGGTGAGAAAAAGAGAAGATAGAGAAGATCAAGAATTAAGAATACGCAAATGCACTCTTTTTTTTCCCTTCTCAGAACACATCATTGTACTCTGTGAAAAATTGTACAGTACATTCTGCAGGCAAAAATATGGCCTTCTTGTCAGCATTTGCCTTTGTTTGCTTTCAACAAGGTCTACTACCTTAACTTCTCTACCTCATCACTATTAATTGTACAGTGCATACTATACATAGTTGCGTGTATATCTTCTCTCCACACCCATCAATACGATGGATTTGCTTCCCAGAATCTCCCGTTTCTTCTGCAAGAATTGATACTACTACCTGCCTGTTGCTCCATTGAAGTTGATTGAACTCATCAATCCTCCAACCGATTTGCTCCCCAGATTTCCTGCATGTTCCTTCTGCAAGAGTTGATGATATACTGTATACTCTAGTGATTACTAGGTGTGCACATTGATGTCCTACTCTCAGCTTCTCGCGTGCATTAAATAAAGTGAGATGATGACTATGCACTGATATAAATAATCCTTGTAGCTTAGGCAATGCTTGCAATTAACCAACAACATATATGTGCGATAGATCAAAATTAACAAGACTACAGCTTAGCTTTATTTAACAGGAAACATTACATTAATTACTATGTTAGATCAAAAGCTACTAGCAGGGTTGAATTAACTAGGATTATTTGATCAACATGAATCCTTGATTATTTTTTAAAGACCAAATTAATTAAGACCTTGAAATTAAGGCCTGGCTTTTATCTACTGGGTGCTCAGAGAAATTAAGCACAAGGCCATATTAAACTGACCCGATCGAAACACATTCACACTAAACTCTCAGGTAGAAACCAAATCGATCAGCACTTGACGGAATAGTAACACACATTCTTCACACAAGAGCTAGCCATTGTCTGATTTTTTAGATAAAGAATTGTAGATTGTCTGATAGTCAAGAAAAAAGAAATTAAGACCAAGATCAAGAATACATTCTTCACACAACAGCTAGTCATATTCTGATCAGTTAAGAAGAAAGAAGGATCGAGATAAAGAATACAGGCAATGATTAAACAACAGATCAATCCAACGTACTATCGATGAAATACAACATCATCCAGTGATCCAACAACTGAAGCTAAGCTAGATAGCAACTACGAGTACGAGGTGAGTAGGACCCTTCTTCTCCCGCTCGCCGGCCGGATTCTACCGATCGAAGAGATTATAGGGGAGGAGGAAATACAACATGCATGTGCCTAGCTTACATCACAGAGCTACCATCACCGGCAGAAGAAGCAACGCCGCTTTGCTGATGCTGCCGCTGCCGGCCGTCGCGGCGGCGACGTGGAAGTCACGCGGCTCTCTGTTGATAGGCAGCGAAGCCGAAGCCGGTGGCTGCGTCGTCGTCATCTTGGCAGGG
This sequence comes from Oryza sativa Japonica Group, assembly GCF_034140825.1. NCBI lineage: Eukaryota > Viridiplantae > Streptophyta > Magnoliopsida > Poales > Poaceae > Oryza > Oryza sativa. Next base: position 2,509,622 of record NC_089040.1, on the reverse strand, counting down.
GCCGGCGAAGCAGAAGCCGGCGGCTGCGTCGTCGTCATCTTGGCAGGGGCCGGCGAAGGCGCGTGGTGCAAGCCGCGCGGCTCCCTGTTGATGGGGAGCGAAGCAGCCGGCGTTGGGGTCGTCGCGACGCCGGGGAGACGACCCGCCGCCGTCGTGGCCGCCGCGGAAAGCACCCCTAGGAAGATGACAAGAAGAGCTGCAAGATTAACACCACGCATCCTAGCTGCCTTTGAGCTTTTGAGGGAGGAAGAGCAGAGCAGTGATGTAGGAGTATCACAATATCACTAGCAGTGAACTGAGGAGAGATTTGGATACTCTCCCTACGTGTGTATATATTGGAAAATTAAGGAACTTTTCTACATACGGCAACCAATAATAATGTGTTTTTTTTCTAAACTGTACTGATCCATAAACACTAATCCTTACCCCTGGATTGTCTTTTATTATAGTTTGGGTAACATAGTACTACCTCCTGAATTTTGTGCTAAAACCTATGTGATTTTATTAGAAGGGTTTATTTCAGTTAATCTTTTATTAGTGGAAGTTGGGAATTTATCCCAACATCTTATTTATTTTTTTCTCTTTTTACTTACTCTGCATCGTACCTCCAAGATTTAACAGAGTTGTTGTTCTTGGTCTGCAATATATGGTTGGGTTAGCACATCCAAAAATTTCCTACACACATAAACTCTCAACTTTTTTTTAAACTACCAAATTTCCTTAAATTTCTCCCCAATTCTAACAACTAAACACAGCCTAAATCTAACAAATAGTACATGGCTTGCACAGTTGCACTGCTACTGCCCTGAGCAAAAGTGTGCGGCGGCACGTGGGGTGGGGAATAATGGCAGATGACGTCTAGGTCAGTGGGAGAGGCCAGTGGATACATGATGTGGATGCAATATATATGGACCTTTCGATCCAATGGTTCAAAAAGATCTAGCACAATGTTTACTACCAAATTTTATGGCATCATTTGTTTAGGTTTAGGCTGTTAAGGTGAATTTTCGGTGTTTGTAGCTTGTAAACCGATGGCTTAGAGTCCTAGCTCTAGTCTACACGTGCGAAAAGAAAGTACAACATAACTTTTCGACTTAATAATGCAAGAATAGCTTATATTTATTTTTGAAAAAGAAAAAGTCCAACCAATAGTAGGTACTAGGGGCCATGTATGGCCCGATATCTGAATTAACTAGTTGGCACCCCGCGCCTTACCGCGGGATTTGCTAGTTTTATCGTCAAATAAAATATAAAATAAATGTTTTAAAATAATTACATATAACACACACACTCTCTCTCTCTCTCTCTCTATATATATATATATATATATATATATATATATATATATATATATATATATATATATATATATATATATATATATATATATATATGATAATGTGACTTCATATATAGCCTCTGCTATTATAATATAATTCATGTTTTATTTTTTTTAAACGTCATTGTGTATTCTTGTGATATATGAGAGTTATTTTCATGCACAATCTGAATATCGTCATATTTAGGTAGTCTGCACCTCTTTGCTTTATCTCAACCTTGTTTTGAAAATAGGTTTGGGTTACTGTATGTTATCCAATTGTTTATAAAAAACAAAACTTACACCTTATGAAATAATTTAATTTGTATTTGAAAAAATGAGTTAAGTTTGCATTATCTTTTAGGACTTGGAGGAAAAAAAACATAGTATTATGTGCAGAATGGATAACAATGTCATGCATGATCATGAGTTAAAAAGAGGTGACTGAATGAGTAATCAATGATTATATTAGATGGATGTGGATCCAATGGCTGATAACTCTTTACTAATGCGATCCAATGACTTAAAATTATTGATGATGTAGCTTCTTACATGCCTTGTTTTATAGAAGTAAATGCCTCTTAGTGGCTACCAATTATATAGGAAGATAGGATTTGAGATCCATTAGGATGAACATTAGTCTACACAGCGATTTGCCGTGGGAAATACTGAGCAATTCTCAATATATTTTTTTCAACAATCAAGTAAGGAGTAAAAAGGAAAAAAAATATGAAACATCAGGGTTTTATCAGTATTTACCATGAAACAAACAAATGATATCCATGTTTTGATGTGAAAGATATTGATAAGTATATGTTAAATATTATAAAAATGATAGATAAATTTGTTAAAATATTGTGTAAATGATGTGAAGGATGATGATTGGATATGTTTGCATGTTGATTTGCAGAATTAAATAAATTGTAGATGATGTTGCATGCTTGCATGAGGTTAAATGTGCAATTATTGCTAGTGGGTGATAATATGGCATGGTTGTATGTTAAGCTTTAGAGTGGGATATAACTTTATACTTTCATAGATTCATACAAGATCGATCCAACTCTTCATGGGACAAATCTTCTTTTGGTTCGCCCCTACAATAGTAGGTAATTTGGTAATTTGGGTTTGTAGAGTAGTAATTAAGGTATGTCGCAGTAGAGCCCTCCAGGACCTCCATAGGCGACGTTGTACCCTGGCTTGTCGGCGCCGAAGCCCAGCGGCTGGGCACCGTAGCAGCCAGGCGTGGTGACGACGGTCCGATCCACCGAGTCCTGGAAGAGCTGCCCGACGGCGCTGATCCCGAGGTACTTCATGATGGTGGCGGCGAAGCGAGCGCCGCCGCACGCCGGCAATGCCGCTGCCCATCGGCGCGCGTCGTCGTGTGGTTCCCCCCGGCCCTCGTGTCCACCACCCTCCCCCCCATCTCCACATACGACCCCTCTGGGAACCCCGTGTCGAACGCGTCGTCCGTGTAGTAGCCAATCTCCTGATCCATCACCGCCACCCACCACACCAACTTGGTGTCATCCTGCATGCATTTGTAGTATATATGGAATTACAAATTAAAGCCAAAACAAAAAAAATAAACTTTCAAACTAAATTTTGAAGTTAATCTTAAGATATATTCAACGTAGTTTTTTTATATTAACTTTTAAATCACTAAAAACACATATATAAAAGTTTTACTTATAAATTATTTTTTTATTCTCTAATAAGTTGTTTTGGTTTATTAGGGAATATATGAGTAACCGACGATGCCGTAAGTCTAAAATTGTAATTTGAACTATGTGACAGAAAAATTGGAAGTTTGAAAGGGATTAAACACACTCTAAGGTTATTCCGGTTTTCGCCTCTCCCAATGAAAACGCTGGAATTTTGCGGGACGGGCGCAGCAGACCCCGTCGGCACACCGACGACGCAGTCGTGCGCAGGCTAGCTCGGCTGTCATGAACTCACTTCTCTCCGATTCGATTTACTCAAGTAGCGAAGAAATCAGCGGATAGAAGTTTCGTGAGGAAGAAGAAGAGCAGAGCTAGAGGAAGAAGAAGGAGAAGGAAGAAGGGGAGAGTTTGAAATATTGGGGAATAGTTTGTACAACTTCTTTCATGTCCCTTTTCTCTCGACCCTGCCGATCTTATATAGCAATGAGCTATTAGATCTCACTCTCTGACCCGTGGCCCGGCAAACATCACCGGGTGCACTCACTCTGAGGGAATTTACTTGTGGGCCTCCTCGCCCGAGTGGATCGCCTGATTTGGATGTCTTGAGCTTCTGGATCGCACGGTGATGACGACGCCGTGACATTCTTCCCCCCTTGAGCTGAAGCTTGTCCCCAAGCTTCTGCAGATGGAAAACGACGGCGAAGCTCATGAGGATTCTCCCAGGTACAAATGGCAGCATCATCACCCGACCACTGCACCAGGACTTGTTCCACCATCTTGGCACCTTTGCGAATGAAATGACGCTCCAGCACATGAATAGGTTGGGGCGGATCAGCTATCGTCGGACGAAGCACAGGCAGAGGCGCATGAACTTGTTCACCAGGGGCCAATGCCTTCTTGAGTTGAGAGACATGTATAACTGGATGGATCAAACTGGTAGCAGGAAGAGCCAGTTTGTACGCCACTTCGCCCACACGATCCAACACCTGAAACGGACCATAAAACCTGAAAGATAACTTGCAATTAGCGCGGGTGACCACTGATTGTTGGACAAACGGTTGAAGTTTCAGATAAACCCAGTCGCCAACAGCAAAAGAGCGCTCAGAGCGACACTTGTCCTCTTGTGATTTCATTCTGGTCTGAGCGCGTAACAAATGGCTGCGGATTAAAGATTGCATCTGCTCCCGTTCATGTAACCAGTCCAACAGATCCTCCGACTGACAGGCAGATGTAGCAGACAGACCAAAATAGCGAGGCTCGTGCCCATACAATACCTCAAATGGTGTAGTACCCAAAGCAGAATGGAATGATGTATTGTACCAATACTCAGCCAGAGCGAGCCACCGACTCCATTGAGAAGGACAAGCGTGAACAAAGCAATGAAGATAGGTTTGAAGACATTGATTGACATGCTCCGTTTGTCCATCCGTTTGCGGGTGATAAGAACTCATACGCAATTGTGTGCCAGCCAAACGAAAGAGAGTAGTCCACAATGTGCTTGTAAAGATACGATCATGATCAGAGATGAGCGACTGAGGTAATCCATGAAGTCGGTGAATATGTTGCATGTAAGCTTCAGCCACATCCAAAGCCGTGAAAGGATGACTCAAGGGAACAAAATGGCTGTATTTGGAAAATTTGTCAACCACAACAAGGATGCAATTGAAAGTGGCAGACCTGGGAAGTCCCTCAATGAAATCTAGAGACACAATCTGCCATGCATGTGCAGGAACAGGGAGTGGTTGGAGCATACTAGGGTATTTAACATGTTTAGGCTTGGCTTGTTGACAAACTGTGCAGGACTGAATATATTGAGTAATGGAAGCACGAAGTCGAGGCCAAGCAAACAGATGTTGAACGCGCTGGTAAGTTACTTGAATACTGGAATGGCCACCCACTGCCGAGGAGTGTAAATTGGCAAGAATTTTGTGCTATAGAGAAGTGTTATTGCCAATCCATATGCGATTCTTATAATACAGTACCCCATCCTTGAGAGAAAAATCGGGCACCGCTCCAGAATTGATACACAGGGTCTGAATTTTACAACAAGCATCAGTATCCTGCTGATAACCATCAACCACTTCCTGTATCCAGGCCGGTAAAGCCACTGATAAAGCTAACAGTTCAACTTGTTGCCCAAGAGGATAACGGGACAACGCATCGGCAACTCGATTGTCACTACCTTTCTTGTAGATGATTTGATACCACAATCCCAAAAGTTTCGTGAGTGCTTTGTGTTGCCAGGGTGTGGTGAGACGCTGATTATCTAAGAAAGCCAAGCTGCGGTGGTCTGTCTTAATGAAAAACTCAGCATGTTGTAAATAAGGGCGCCAATGATCGACAGCCATCATAATTGCAAGACTCTTTTTCCCATAGGTGGATAATCCCAAATGTCGTGGCCCCAAGGCTTTGCTTAAGAATGTAATTGGGTGATTGTTTTGCATAAGTACAGCACCCATCCCTTTGTCAGAAGCATCAGTCTCTACCACAAAAGGAATACTGAAATCGGGCATTGCTAAGACAGGAGCAGTCACTAATGCATGCTTGATAGCCTGAAAGGCCTGATCTGTGGCTGATGTCCATAGATAAAGTTGTCCCTTCTTTAACAAAGAAGTTAATGGTTTACTCAGAATTCCATAATTAAGCACAAACTTGCGGTAATAACCTGCCAAACCCAAAAAACTTCTTAACTCCTTGACAGAAGATGGAACCGGCCAAGACTGAACAACAACAATCTTGTCAGAATCTGTGGAGACACCATTAGGACTGATAATATGTCCCAAGTAAGCCAGCTTTTGTTGAGCAAAAGAACATTTGCTCTTTTTGACTTTAAGCTGATGTTTATGTAAGATCTGAAACACAGTCTGTAGATGGATCAAATGTTCCTCCATAGTTCGACTGTATATGAGTATGTCATCCACAAAGACAAGCACACACTTCCTGAGCAATGTAGATAGAATATTATTCATCACACTCTGAAATGTGGCAGGAGCGCTTGTCAAACCAAAAGGAATCACTCGAAACTCAAAGTGACCATGGTGGGTTTGAAAGGCAGTTTTATGTTCATCCTCTATATGCATTCCGATTTGATGATACCCGGCACGTAGGTCAAGCTTGGTAAACCATTGAGCCCCTGCTAACTCATCAAGTAACTCATCTATTATTGGTAATGGATACTTGTTCTTGACTGTGATAGCATTCAAATGGCGATAATCCACACAAAATCTCCACGAACCATCTTTCTTTTTAACCAATAACACCGGAGATGAGAAAGGACTAGAGCTAGGTTGAATTATACCTTTAGATAGCATTTCCTGAACTTGGCTTTCGATCTCATCTTTTTGTGAGGGAGTGTACCGATAAGGTCTGACATTAACCGGCATGGCTCCAGGAATCAACGGTATTGTGTGATCAAATGGGCGCTGTGGTGGCAAGCCCTCAGGCTCATCAAAGAGGGAAACATTGTCAGTTAACAACTTTTGTACAGCCGCAGGTATAACTTCAGTCTGAACATCTTCAGTAATAAAGCAAAACTGAACAAGATTTGCCACTGCCATCTTCTTATCCAACTCTTTCAGCTAACAAGCAGAAATAAGAGTACACTGTTCAGTGTCAGAAACTATTCCCTGCAATAAGATCTGTTGTCCATCTTTGTTCACCATCAAAGTCCTTGTGGACCAATCAACTGTCATAGGGCTGTGCTGCATCAACCAGTCCATTCCCAAGATCACATCATAATTTCCGAGAGCCAACACCTTAAATTCAGTACAAAACATATGCCCTTGGCTAACCCATTCACAATCCTGAATCACAGACTGACAGTGCAATAATGCTCCATCGGCCACTTTCACTTGCACCTTGGTAGGTAGCCACCATACCCCAACTAGGCCAGCTGCCACCTTCTTACTGATAAAACTAGCCGTACTACCCGAATCCACAAGAATCAAAATATCCTTGCCTTGAATTTGTCCCAGCATTCTCATGGATCCACGATGCTCAGAGCCCTGCATAGCATGTACAGAAATTGCCATTATCTGTTGTTCTGCAGCTGTGTCAAGAACTGAACCGGTATCTTCTTCAGATTCAAACAGCACTGTGAAAAGCTCCTGCACAGCATGAAGTTGAACTCTGTTGGCACACTTATGGGTAGGTGACCATTTCTCGGCACAAATGTAACAAAGACCCTGAGCGCAACGCTGAGCCTTAAGTGCACCAATCTTATCAACAGAATTAGTTCCTCTTTTGATTTCAGTCTCCCTCTTGTCCTCAAACTTCACCCCAGAACCTCCAGAACGTACAGGTGGAGCAGGTAATGGATAAGCACCCTTGAAAGCTGTATTGGGTCGATGCAGTATTCCCCCTTCAATTTTCTTCTGCTCCTTTCCTGAATTTCCTGAATTGCCATCAGCTGTCTCCAAGACTTCTTCCTGTAAACAAGCAACAGCCAACGCAGATTCGAGATTTTGTGGACGCTGAAGCAGAACAACATTTCTAATTTCCCTTTTTAAACCCTCTGTAAACCTATGGGTTAAGTACTTGGTGCTAACAACCGGATCATAAACCATCAATTGATTCATCAATTCATCAAAACGCTCATAAAACTCCTAGACAGTGCTGGTTTGCTTAATGCTATCCATTTGTCTAATCAAGGCCTCATGCCGATCCCTATCAAACTTTTCAGAAACAACAGCACAAAAATCTTCCCAAACTGGAAAACGCAAATGGGCTCTAGACGATTTCAACCAAGAGGCTGCCCTACCCATGAAGTAGATGACTGAAACTCTCACCCACAACCCTGGAAAAGTATTATTCACATCGAAATAATGCTCACACTTCATGCGCCAATCCTGGGGATCAGAACCATCAAATTTTGGAAAATCTAATTTAGGAACTCAATGACTATACTAACGTTCCCCCTGTTCAAAATCAAATTCCTCTGATCCCCAACTAGCACCCTCAAATTTATGCGCAAAATTGAAATTCCCCTTATGCGTGAGATTGGAATCGAACGTACCCTTGCCCGGGGCAAGGTTCTGGGTCAGATGTACACCAGGAACCCTTCCCCGGAGTTGTGTTGCAGAGTGGTGGCCATTGGCCCATTTGCTTCTGCCCTTCGCCATCACAGGTTGAGATGTTGGTGGCGGGGTAGGCAGCAACGGCGCCTTCCTTTCCTCTGCCGCCGCTGGTTGAGATGTTGGGGGCGGAGTGGGCAGCAACGGCGCCTTCCTTTCCTCGTCCGTCGACGGAACTCAAGGGGAAAGCGCTGAAGAGGAAGCTTGATTCATTTTGCCGACGAGGTCCAGCTGCTGACGAAGATCTCCTACTTCCGCGCGCAAATCATGGATCGCCGATTCCACTTGCGGACGCCATCCGTTGACTCCTGCATCCAGCTTCGCCACCACAGCTTGAGTCTCCGCTTGCTTGTTGTTCAACGACACCAGCGACTCCTGGATCTCGGCCAAAACTTTTCCGAAGTCGTTGTTCTGCTTCTCCATGGCCTCCACATGCAGCTGCAACCTAGAGGTGTAGCGTGGTTTCTCCAGGATGAGTGCTCTAATACCAAATTGTCACGAACTCACTTCTCTCCGATTCGATTTACTCAAGTAGCGAAGAAGTCAGCGGATAGAAGTTTCGTGAGGAAGAAGAAGAGCAGAGCTAGAGGAAGAAGAAGGAGAAGGAAGCAGAGGAGAGTTTGAAATATTGGGGAATAGTTTGTACAATTTCTTTCATGTCCCTTTTCTCTCGACCCTGCCGATCTTATATAGCAATGAGCTATTAGATCTCACTCTCTGACCCGTGGCCCGGCAAACATCACCGGGTCCACTCACTATGAGGGAATTTACTTGTGGGCCTCCTCGCCTGAGTGGATCGCCTGATTTGGATGTCTTGAGCTTCTGGATCGCACGGTGATGACGACGCCGTGACATCGGCCCCTTGTGCTCGCGCTGGTATGCGTGGCTCCTACCATGAGCACTTTTCTTGGCTGCTGTTTCACTCGCGTGTGAATCGAGGAAAGACCGGAGCAGAGTACCAACTACTTTTATGTAAGTATTTGAAATTTTTATGAGCTACTCCCTCCGTCCCACAGGATTAGGGATTTTGAGTTTTTGCTTGCAACGTTTGACCACTCGTCTTATTCAAATTTTTTTTGCAAATATAAAAAATGAAAAGTTGCGCTTAAAGTACTGTAGATAATAAAGTAAGTCATAAATAAAATAAATAATAATTTCAAAAAATTTTGAATAAGACGAGTAGTCAAACGTTGCAAGCGAAAACTCAAAATCCCTTATATTATGGAATGGAGGGAGTATATAAGTTTACTTTGTGTAATTTTTATATTTTTTACATGTTATAATAATTAATCGTTCAACCATTTAAAGAAGAGACTCTGTTTTTAAGTAGAAGAGTGGTAACAACCATTGGTTGATCTGAAATTTTTAAAAATTTTAGGCGTATTAGAGTCTTTTGATGTTTATATTGGTACGTGTGAGATTAGCGAAAAATAAACTTATTTTGAAATGGGATAGAGTTTGTGAAAGTAGGGAGTAATCGTGTTGAGAGTAGATAAAGTGAGTAATAGTTGTATCGAGATTTAGATGAAGTAGATGCATATAATCTTTTGATGTTTATATTAGTACGTGTGAGATGAGCGAAAAATGAACTTATTTTAAAACGGATACGGTAGAAGACAGGAGCACCAAATTTATTTGACTTACTCTGTGGATGCTAAGCGTCACGCCGTATCTTTCGCCTCCATGCTGCGACAGTGAGTCGCTCCAGGAGGAGCCCAGAGCGAAGGAGCTGTTCTGAAGATGGAAACCATCGCAGTCCAGGTTGAAACAGTTGGTCTGAGCTCCACTGTCGTTCTGCACATATATCATCAGTCAATTAGTTAATTATTAATCTATCTCAGCCCACCTTAATCCCCATGTATTAGCTATAGTATATATCGATCATCAGCCGCGCTGATGAAGAGTCGTCACTTACGGTGTAATATATGAACAATCTTGATAAAGAGTCCCCATATAAAGCTGGCCAGGCCCGCATTCAGTGACATATATACGAACAAATATATATATCCACAGAGAACATATATACATTAATATTCTAATATTATGTTTGCAATTATAGGTAGTAGTCGTTATAGGCTTCCGTTATAAATCTATGTGATACTTAACATTTAGAAAGGAGATGGTTTGGATTTTTTTCCCCTAACTTTTTTTTAAAACATTTAGAACATATTGGTCGTGTGCCTTTTGATTTTCATTACAGAAAAAAATATGGTAATTACCACGAGTCCAACCACAATCTGGTTGGCAAGAGTTTTTGGTGGATCAGAACTTGGATAAGGCCTGTAATCCTTGTCGAGCGTGTAGCCGACCATGATGTAGTTCATGGAGAACTCGCGAGGCTGCACGTCTACCTTCCAGTTTGGTACATCTGCCCGAGCACCATGGTACGGCCCATTTCTGCCGTAAGCACCAGCCACCTGTACATAATTAATCAATCAATTAATTCTAAAAAAATCAATTAACGAACTTAATTTGCGCTGTAATTTAATCAAAACCGAAAATCATAAAAATGGCAAATCATATTTGTGACAGCTAGCTGGGTGTGGATAAATTGGATAATGGACATAATGACAACCTTAATTACTACTCATTCGTTTTAGGTTATAAATCATTTTGACTTTGGTTAAAATTAAACTATTTTAAGTTTAACTAAATTTATAGAAAAAAAATAGTAACATTTTCAATGCAAGACAGATTTATTATGAAAATATATTTAATTATTGATTTAATAAAACTAATTTGGCATTATAAACATTTATCTATAAAATGTAGTTAAATTTGAAGTAGTTTGACTTTGACCAAAGTCAAAACGACTTATGATATGAGAGGGATGAAGTATTATTTTTGGCAACTCCTAATAAAAATATTTTTATATTAATTAATTACCTCTAATGTGCCTGATGAGCCGGACCATCCATCGTTGGAGATGGATGGTTTGTAGTGTGGATGGCCGAAGGAGAAGGCACGGCGAGCGAGCTCGCCGACGGCCGCCGGATCGGAACTGTTCCGGCCGGGCAGCTCCCTCGCTTCCGCCATGTCTGGTGAAGCTCTTGATGCTTCGCCCTGGCTTCATTATCTAGGACAAGAAAATTAATTAATAGCATGGATTTTATTATATCTTTTCATGTCTTGATCATGAGTAAAGAAAGATCAATATTTTCTTTTCGTTTTTAGAGTAAGGGGAGACCTGAACTTTTTGGCGGTCATGATCAGGAAGATGATTCAGTGCCGGCCGCTCGTTGATGTCCACGCAGTCAATCACATCGCCATCGTCGCTCTGATTTTGGGGAAGAAAAACACACACACACACACACCAGCAGACCAAATATGAATTCAAAACAGGCTAGTCAAACATACTCATAAATTGCACGCAGAAAATCTCAGATGAATAATATCATAAAATCTAAATTTGAAAAGTTGTATACTTCCGCACAACCTTCTTTTATACAGTAGAGAAAGGAAAAAGCGCATGTTGGATTGTGCACATTTACATCGATCAACTCAATATACACATTTCTCAGAAGAACATATATATCGACACAAAAATATTTAAACCCACTGGTCGATTCTCGATTCGACATGAAATAAAAATTCCGCAAAAAAAATTATATTATACCTCTATGGTTTTGTGAACCAAAGCCCTTGCTCCAGTAGTAAACACCACAAGCAGCACAGCAAGTCTGACCAGGAGGACAGGCGTCACAGCTGCTGTGCTTGTAGGCTCCATGGCTTTGATATAATATTCTTCTGACTACGGAAGATACATGTCAATGGTTGGACGCGAGTGAGAATTTACCACTATATATAAGCAGTAACGGCAACAAAGAAATGCAATGTATTGATGTATATACAATTATACATGGTATCTATCTATTTTACTCACTAATTAAGCCACAACTCACGCCCGCTGATTCCTATCTATTTTATTACTAGTATTATGCCAGGTCCCTCTGATTCCTATCCATTTTATAAGTAGTTAATTTGCTCCAAATATATATATAGTACAGTAGTATATACTTGTGTTTTTTTTACCTGGGGCACGTGTAATACAATCTAGAGATTATTTGGAACTTGGGATTTTTTATAGTAATTAGTTTAAGACTCATAAAGTTTATGTAAATATCAAACATTAAAAAGTATCCACTACTGAAAAAACGATTTTTTTTTACGAGAGCCCCCTATGGGTTGCAAACGTACCGTAACTGGCGACATCTGCAAAAATCAACCTTCATTATCGCATACGACTCCTTAAGAGACCTCATGTTCAGTCTTGCGGGGGGTGCGCACGACTCTACCGCGCGCGTCGTTCGCTGCCCCCCTCTCCACGCGCGCCACCTGTTCAGTCTTGCGGGGAGGTGCTGACGACTAGTTGTGATTTAGCCATTCCAGGTTGCATCGGCATCCATAGCCGAAGGTTGAAGACGGCGGTGGGCTATACGAACTGGGTCTGTAGCTCTACTAGGCTGGGCTGGATCGAAGAGAGACAGTTTGAACAGAGGGAGGCAACAGACTGGGTTGAGACTAAAAAGAAGGAAAGAATAGGCGGCCCAAAACCAAGGACCAATTTTCATTAACCTTTTCAAACTATCTATTAACTTATTAAAAGAATAGAAAAAGGAGCCTCTGTGTTCGCTCTCACGACCTAGAAATTCTCATATTAATCGGAGAAAAAAACAGAATCCATATTGAAATACAATTTAGAAATAGTTGAAATTCAGAATTAAAAATATAAAGAATATTGGAAGAGGAGACTAGAGTCCATATAGAAATACAATTTATAAATAACTTAAATTCGAAATTCAAAATAAAAAAATATTAGAAGAAGAGTATAGAGTCCATATAGAAATACAATTAAGAAATAATAGAAATTTGGAATTAAAAATAAGGAATATTAGAAGTAGAGTATAGAGTCCATATAGGAATTTAAAACTAACTAAAATTCAGAATAAACATAATAAAATTAAAAGTAGAGTTTAGAGTTTGTATAAATATACAATTTACAAATAACTAAAATTCTAAATTAAAAAATATGGGAAAAAGAGTCTAAAGTCAATATTGGAATATAATTTAGAAGTAACTGAAATTCGAAATTAAAAATTAAAGAATATTGAAAGATGTGTTTAGAGTCCACATAGAAATACAATTAAAAATAATAAAAATTTAGAATTAAAAATAAATAATATTGGAAGAAGAGCCTAGAGTCTATATAAAAATACAGTTTACAGATAACGAAAATTAGGAATTAAAAAAATAAATATGGAAAGACGAGTCTAGATTCCATATATAGGAATATAATTTACAAATAACTAAAATTTGATATTAAAAATAATTAATAACTAACATGTATATAAAATACAATATGAATATTACACATTAGTAGTTTCGTAAAGTTAGTACAAAATTGAAAATTATGTTGTCATTTTAATATATTTGAAAAATACATTGAGAAAACATATATGCTATTATATGAGAAAAAAATATAATGATGCTAGCGCGCAATCTGCACGGGACACCATACTAGTATAATGCATAGTGAATTCGCTGCTCAGTTCCTATTAGCGGTTATATTATAAAAAAAAACGTTTTTATCCGTTACAACTGCACATGCATATTTTCGGTGCAATAACTAAAACGCCCACAACGTACGGTTCGCCTCCCTTGTCGCTGTGAGAGTCCATTCTGAGCACAGCGCCCAGCAGGCAGCAACAGCATGCATGCATACCCCAAGCCGTGATATATATAGCGCTGCACCGCTCCTCGCCTCGCCGCCGGCCGGTGGTGCCATCGTCCGCACGTACGGCGTCCGTCACCCGGCTGGGAGGTCTCACGAAATTACGCACTTCCCTGAGACCTTCCCCGCGGTGACGCGTGCGTCGTCAGCCGGCGAGCCGGACCACCACAAATAAAGGCATACATTGATACATATGGATATATATACGACATCACATCACAGCACAATAATGGCAGCCTCCTCCGTCACGGGGAGCCGCCGCCTCTGCATTCTCTTCTACCTCCTCACTGTCGTCGCCACCGTGGTCACCGCGGCGTCGGCGCACACGGCGCACAACGCCACCGCCGACGAGGAGTACTGGGAGAAGCGCGCCGAGGAGGCCCGCTCGTTCAACCGCGCCGCCTACGTGAGCGACCCCGTCGCCACCCTGAACCGCTTCAACGCCGACGTGCTCCGCGCCACCACGCGCCGCTCGCTGGCCAGGTACACCGGCCCGTGCATGGCGACCAACCCCATCGACCGCTGCTGGCGCTGCCGCGACGACTGGGCCACCGACCGGAAGCGGCTGGCGCGGTGCGTCCGTGGGTTCGGCCACAGGACCGTCGGCGGCGCCGCTGGCAAGATCTACGTGGTGACCGACGCCAGCGACGACGAGATGGTCATCCCGAGGAAAGGGACGCTCCGGTACGGCGTGATCCAGGACCGGCCGATGTGGATCGTGTTCGCGCGCGACATGATCATCCAGCTCCGGCAGGAGCTGATCGTGAACCACAACAAGACCATCGACGGCCGTGGCGCGCAGGTGCACATCACCGGCGCCCAGATCACGCTCCAGGGCGTCCAGCATGTGATCATCCACAACGTCCACATCCACCACTCGGTGCCGCACGGCGGCGGCATGATCCGCGACTCCAAGCGCCACTACGGCCTCCGCACGCGCAGCGACGGCGACGGCATCTCCATCATGTCCTCCTCCAACATCTGGATCGACCACGTCTCCATGTCCAACTGCTCCGACGGCCTCATCGACGCCGTCAGCGGCTCCACCGCCATCACCATCTCCAACGGCCACTTCACCAAGCACGACCACGTCATGCTCTTCGGCGCCAGCAACAGCGACGCCCAGGACGAGGTGATGCAGATCACCGTGGCGTTCAACCACTTCGGCAAGGGCCTTGTGCCGCGCTGCAGGTTCGGATTCTTCTTTTTATTTTAAAGAATTACACAGTACAACGCACGCATACTCACTCCTATGAATGCACGCACGTAAACCCTACCTCTGTGAATAGGTTCGGATTCTTCCACGTCGTCAACAACGACTACACGCACTGGCTCATGTACGCCATCGGTGGCAACATGAACCCGACGATCATCAGCCAGGGGAACAGGTTCATCGCGCCCGACGACTTGAACGCCAAGGAGGTGACCAAGAGGGAGTACACGCCGTACGACGAGTACAAGGAGTGGGTGTGGAAGTCGCAGGGCGACGTGATGATGAACGGCGCCTTCTTTAACGAGTCCGGCGGCCAGAACGAGCGCAGCTACGACCAGCTCGACTTCATCCCTGCCAAGCACGGCAAGTACGTCGGCCAGCTCACCAAGTTCGCCGGCACGCTCAACTGCCACGTCGGCATGCCATGCTAATTAACTAGACATATCAGCAACGATATGGAAGAGGACGAGAGAAAGCTAATTAACCATGCCTTAATTTGTATATATATGAAAATCTGACAAATTTGTACATGTGTAAAACTTTATAATTCTCAAAAGAGAAAAAAAAACGTACATTATATACGTATATCCGTGCTCCGAATCCGACTCAAATGGCTACTTAATTACGCGTCCTGCACTGACACGGACTGCACACCTTGTCGATAAATAGGGAGGCGTACGTGGAGCAGAGTGCGTACGTGCTCATCATTTGATCGATCATGGCGTCGTCGTCGTCGTCGTCGTTTGCCATGGACGACGGAGAAGCTTACCTCCGCGACATGACGGCGATCACCGAGTTGCTCGACGGCGACATGACGGCGATCACCGAGTCGCTCGACGGCGACATGACGGCGATCGCCGAGTTGCTAGACCAGGCCCGTTCCTACAGCTTCGCGGACCTTCAGTCACATGATCCGCCGGCGGCGGCGGCGGCGGCCGTCAACGACGACGACGACAATGTATCCGGGCTGATGATGGCGATGATGAAGACGGTGGATGCGCCGGCCGGCGGCGGCGACGGCGGCGACTGCCCGATATGCCTGAACAACGGCGGCGGCGAGGAGTGGAAGGAGACGGCGTGCGGGCACCGGTTCCACGCGCGGTGCGTGGCGAGGTGGGCGCGGGTGGGGAGGAAGGGGATGAGCTGCCCGATGTGCCGGCGAGACATGATGTCGCCGGCGGTGGACTTGCTGGTGAGGGATATCCGGGCCTTGTACGGCGACGAGGAGCTTAGTGATGTGCGCGAGCTGCTCGAGGACGGTCTCCGGCAGCTCGAGATTAGCAGCTCGATCGCCGGCGGTGCGGAAGAAGCAGCATATAGAGCTTCCCAGGCTTAATTAGGTCTCCATTTTGTGGACATCATATGTGCATGTACATGATGTACTCCCCCCGTTTCATCGTATTATGAGTTGTCTTGAATTTCTTCTTATTTAATCTTCTTTTAAGTTTGGCTAAATTTATAATAAAAATATAATACAATTACGAAATAAATATATTATTAAAATAGATTCAAGGTTTGATTTGATCAAATTAATTTGATGTTTTAAATGTTATTATTTTTTCTATAAATTTAATCAAACCTAAAATAATTGTTTAACACAATTTATAGTATAAAATAGAGGGAGCATTATTTCATGTTAGTCCCTATTATTTAGTTCTTTTTCTAGCCTACTAATAAACTTTGACTTACAATAATAAAGAAAAGGTCTCCTGCTTGTTCTTTTTTTTTAACGGAAAACAACATAAGAGTGCCTTTTCATTGAATAGAGCAAAAGAAAATACAATCCCTAGGGGTAAAAAGAAAAGAAGTTCCATGTATTCTATACAGAGCAGAAGAAAATACAACCCCTAGGGGTAAAAAGAAAAAGAGTTCCACGTATTTTATACACTATACAGAGTGCGGGACGAACTCACGTAACCGCTTTGCCCCTGCCAAAGCTTAGAGGCTGGCCTCTTCTTTGATTTTCGTTAGAAGGAAGCTCGTTGCCATCTCTTTATGGTCAAAGATCCTCCGATTTTTTTCTTTCCAGATCTCCCAGACAACTAACAGAATGAGGGATCTAAGTCCCTTCTTCGGAAGGCCGGGCGTGTTTGCTGTGTTCTCCCACCACTGTTGGACGAAGTGTGCTTCCTCCCATTGGACTGCTTGTTCTTAGAAGTCTCTACGGAGAAGATGTTTTCGGTTCGACATGCTAGTTTTAAGAACTTTTGATGATAATGATCACGATCATGATGCATTAACACACTAGATCCACTGATTGATTCATTTTAGTCCGGGTAACCTCCAGTAACCAGTCTAGACCGTGAACCTTATGTTTGAGCCTTGTGGACTTGACTTATTCAACCTTACCCAATTCAGCCTACTACCTTATTTAGCCCAAACTGAGTCCACAACAGTTCACCTTCTTTACTATAGCAGGCCTAAATGGAACATAAATTTTTGGACAGAAGGGAGCAGTATCTGGCAATTTGATCTTGTAAACTCCTGCTCAATTTCAGATTAAGATCCCACTCTAAGAAAGCAAATTATTCAAGAAGGTATAGGTGCAAACTGTTTTGAAGAATGGATATCATGACATAAGTTTCAAAGGAAATGGTGCAATTTTGATCTAGATTAACCATATTTTGTTCAGTTTACACATGCAGCTATCCAGATCCCAGACACATACACCATTGGGAAAGATGGATATTCAGTATTCTTACTGCATCTTCTGAAGAACGGACCTAAAACTACTGCCTCCCGCATACCCCAGGGAGTTGCCTGCATGCGAGATCAATCTCTTCTTCCGTCATTTCGATGGTGTCATCACTGTCATACTGAGCATCATCTGATCTAGGCTTGCTCTGATGCTTCTTGTCATTATCATGCATGTGGGCAAACTCAGCCTGATAAATCTTTTTGCATTTGATTGCTAGCTGGGAGAGTTGTTCTTTCGATAACGATCCCTCTTTTCTTCTTCCATCAAGTTCCGCCAGTTCATTGATGACATGGGGGACAAAGCTCCACTGCTCCGCCACTCCCTTGACATCCTAAATACAAGGTTGACCATGGTCAACTGATAGTAACAACAAGTGTGAAAGGAACATTATGTTTGGTACATTGGTGTTGATTATCTGAATTGAGTTCTCTTAAGGATCACAATGGAAGAATAACTAGATTATAATGACAATTTGACTCAGATTAAGATTTTGGCATCTCCTAACAAGGAATTCAATCATTTTAGATTATTGAAAGTTAGCGGCTCAGTCCACAGATCACTTGGATATATCAGAGTTTTTGTTTATTAGTAATAGATAAAGCAAACAGTTCCCTTTAAATAAGGAAGGATATTGCATTCTTACATTCCCTTGCTTGAGAGATTCTATGGCATCTTGCAAACAAGTGATAACCCCTTCAGCAGCTATTGCCTTCAACTCATTTGGTTCTGGCTTCAGAAAAGAAGAAAGAAAGTCAGATAGAAAATCAAGAATAACTCTGGCTGTAAAGAGGGCTAAGAAAGGCAGAGAAACTACTAAAAAAAACTACCAGATATGCTCTACAAACTAGCATTTGTCAACTGATAGCAAGATTATTTGCTGTCGTTTTGTCATCACACACAATACACATTTGATTTTTATGAGTCCACCTTAACAGTCTTAATCTGGAGTAATTTCCATTCACACCACCTAAAACAACAAAGAAATGCCAAACAGATACATGTTTTCTCTCTCTCTAGAAAATCATTGGACATTGATTAGAAGTGCAGATGATCTCATGACGGCCTGAGGGCATATGTCAGTGCTTGTTGAATTACTTCAGGGAACATATAACCTGAACTTAGCAGTAAAAATGTAACTCAACTTTCACCAAACTTTTTAACCCTATAAAATGCTCACCTTCTCTTCTTGGCTCTCTAACCATGATATTGTCTGTGCTAAATCATTCTTTGCCCATTGTTTTATTTTTGTTGGAGAAAATTGCTTACTAGTAACATCTGAATGTTTTGCCTGTAAATAAAGAAATTATTATTAGCTGTTGGAGAAAGAAGACATGAAAAAGAAGAAGAAGAAGGTATTCATTGTTACAAAAGAAGAGCATGTTGATATGCTCCCAGGAACACATGCTGCATTCATCTTATTCTATCTAGAACCATTTCTCTGATTTAGGCCACCTTAACAAGGTAAAAAAACAGAGCAAAAACATGGACGTTTGGTGAGAGAAGAGTCTGTAGGCAAAAATATTGGACATGACTTCCTGTCGAAACGAAGTGTTGACAGATTTTTTTTCAGAAATATGTTTTTTTAACAGAAGTTGATAGTTCTAAAAAATTAACAAACGACTTCCCTAGCATTAAGCACATCTAAAGACATCACATAATTGAAGTATTCAGGTTTTGGCTGGAAATATGTTTGATTTACCAGCTAGTCAATATCTAATTATACAGTTTACTGTGAATAAGTCCAACTGTTCAAGCAGCCAGCTAATAGTTACCAAGCATAAATTCAAATCATATGCGCTCCTTGTGGCTATATCACTAGTTTATTTTCAACATACCTCTATGCCTGCAGAGGGAGATGTCTTGATATGAGATCGATCAACTTGCTTCTGATGCTCTTTATGTGGCTTCTTCTGATCTACAACAGAAGATCAAAACATAGTTAGAAAACTATAGCTTATACATTTGTTAACTACTTCAAATTCAAGTTGCGTGACAAATAGAATATTCAAGTACTCCAAAGCTTCCACTATTACTCAACTTTCACAAGTTAGTTTATAGGCATCAGTCAGTGCTTCATTGAGGGAAAGAAGCTGGCCCGCTCATCTCGGTATAAAGCTATGTCTAATAAATGAGTATCCCTGAATTACTATGAGTCTCCAATGTCATCATGTAGGATATTAGAGATGAGGCCAAGTTATGTTGTATGACAGGAGCCAAAGGCCTTAGTAGTATTTGGCCATAGAATGTCGTAGTACTTTTCTATTTCTTTGGCAAGCCCTTTTTTGTACTAAAATTTGTCCTTTTCCACTCTTTCCCTTCTTCTTAACATAATGATGCGCAGCTCTCCTGCACGTTCGAGAAAAAAATGTTGCAGCTACAACATGTCCTAAACCTAGATTCTTTCAACTTGGAGAGGAAATATGATGGATGCTTAGCTTTATTTTAGAATATATTTGTCATGGAAATGGCCAAAACATTAGTAACATGAAGGATAGTAGTTTTTTTCTTATTGAATTATTATCATAAACAACACAATATAGGCATGCAGTTAGCACATATCACTGAATTTCAAAAGGACCCATAAGCATAAGAACTTAGAAATAAGACATATATTAAGGACACCACAGCCTAATAATAATAAGTGATAAATTAATAAAATGATCATTAACTCCATAGACCAAAGAAAAATTCCAAAGATTTAAAGTTTTCATGTTACTCCAAAGATTTTCGTGAAGCAAAACGGACCACCTAAATGAAATAAACATCAAACATAAGGGACACTCAGTTATCACCTTCGTCAGATTCAACTAGCTCTTTATTTTTTCTCCACGGTTTTCCAACATGCATAAGGTAAGGCTCAATATCAACAAGTTTTCTTTGGCTGTGAGATTCTAAGATCCAGTCCTGAAACAAGGAAAGAGAGCAATTGTGATTCTCTAAGCAATCCTAAATTCAACTTAATTGATGGCTGCCAGCGCATGGTATTACAAGGTAAATTACGATTTCTGTCGATATGCTAGGTCAATCTTTTAAGTTTACCAAATTGCCAATGTATAAAATAGCATGATTTCCTGATATGTATTTAATGTTGCCAACTTGCCGAGAGATTTACATTTAACATTTTTAGGCATAACATGGACAAGGCGATACAAATTACTTGCTCAGAGACAAGGAAGAACATCTGCAATCTTTATACGTGGCATTGCTGAACAGACTGGCTTTTAATGGCACATGGCTTCTCTTGAACAGAAACAAAACAGTACAAGCTAGTACCCAAGGCGCCACAGTGTACAAAAAAGAATATACTATATTCCTATTTGCAATCCTATGTTTCAGACTGAAAGACCAGGTGGAGGCAATGGAACTATTGCGATGGAAGATGCAAGTTAACATGATCTGTATGTGACTTTGTGTTCTTTCTTGGCATTCTAATTTCTAAATGGAATTTTGGTCAGTTGGTCATATTGCAGAGCAGTGGTTAACTATTCAGAAGTTAAAAGTGCATCAATCTAGAACTCATGGCATCAAGTAGGAAGAACTTTTTGCTGCAGTAAAGAATCAATGAAAATAAAGGTAATATTCTGTCAACTCTGTCGTGCACTGTATTAGTATATATGGTAGCATGCATAGTAATTCTAGTTTTTAGGATAAGTGAAATATCAGTGTCCTTCTGATATAAATTATATAACTATATTAAAGAAAGCTAACAAGAACGGCTAAAATAAGGATCCACCTTCGAGACAATGGTTCCATTGTTCGATTCGACTTGTCGAAACTTGGGGGTATTGGCAAATGCACAAACGAGAAGTGTGCAATCTGATGTCCAATCGGGTCGATACTCGGCTCCCATATCCAATGCTTGGGAGCGCAATGTGCCTCTTTCAGGGTTCACAAACCCTGAAAGTACAAAGACCACCCCATCCTGCCCAAAACAAACACATGGAATCGCCTCAGCCATACATACATACATCAAGAACAACATATATTCGGTTCAGTTGTGATTAGACCGCCAGAGGGTTTAGATAATAAGTACCAAAAGTTTGGAGAAATCCGATCCTTTCTGCACCTTCTCGTGGGTGGCCATGTGCTTCTTCTTGCCTGGATTTTCCTCCCCGTCTTTCGAACCCATCCAAGAAGGGAGATTCCTCTTGGATGACTTTCCTCTCCCGTTGTTAGGATCTGAGCTCGATTCAGGCATACTGACTACGAACCTGACCAAGAACTCACTGTTCAGAACAATTCAACACGGAAGAAACTCTGGTTAAAATCCACTCCGAACACGCACAGAACCAAATCAAGGACACCAAGATTCTTACAGAAAAGAGAGGGGCGATTCACCTCTTCACCCCTTCTTTGCCGCTCCAATCTCGTCCACCATTGAATCGCGTCTTGCGAAGTTGGGAAGAACAAGGAGAGGGTTTTAAGTCGCAAAAACAATAAAAGAAAAGAGGAAAAAGAATATAATATGGGCCAGGCCTTAGTTCACGTGGGCCCACATCGCGGCCCAACAGCTGGGGCCCAAAAGTTGGTAATCGTACCCGTACGTTAACCTTTTTGCAAAAAGGGACTTAATTAATAATTCTCAGGGGCTAATTTGAAATGGAGTAATAACAAAAATAAATAAAATTACGCACAAAACCCCCTCCTCATCTTGGTGTTTAGTTTAGTCCTTTCCTTCCTCCCACCCTCCTCGTCGCTCCCCCGCCGAGCTCGCGATCGGATTCGCTTCGCCTCCGCCTCCGCCTCCGCGTCGCCGCGCCGCCGTTGCCGCGGCGGATCTCTAGGGTTTAGCCCCCCCCGCGCGGCCCGGCTCCCCCGCTCTGCCCACGCCGTTGCCGCCACCATGGTACGTACGCGGATCTGAACTTTGGCCAGCGCGCTCTCGCTGTTCCGATCAATCCGCTCGCCCGTTTTTTTTTTTTGTGTGTGTTGGGAAGTAATTGGGTGTGGTTTGGGGAGAGATCTGATCAAATGTTGTTTTCTGCTTGTGCTTCCTGCAGCCGCTCAGGTTGGAGATCAAGGTGCGCCACTGGCTCGGGCTCGGCGAGCCCGATTCCGCTAGATCTCGGTTTGTTGCTGTCTCAGTTGGTGGTTAGTTTTGTGCTGATTTTGTGGTTGTTTTGTCTTTGGGATGGTGTGATTAGAGGAAGTTTGCGCAACGGTCGGAGAGGGTCAAGTCGGTGGATCTGCACCCCACGGAGCCATGGCAAGTGACCTGCATTTCTGAGGGTTTTAGCACATTTTAGCCTGATTTGAGCCGTTCGTACTACCATTTTGATGTGCTTTTGCTTCATTATTTGATTATTAAGCTGTTTTTGCATTGGTGTAGGATCCTGTCGAGTCTTTACTCCGGGAGCGTGTGCATCTGGGACTATCAGTCGCAGGTAAGAGTTCTAGTTGCATTTTAGGTTCATTGTTTCCCCATTAAGCAAGACTAAGACTCAACTACTTTTGAAGTAAATATGAATATTCAAAACTGTACTCATGCTAATTGACCGAAGCATGATTGTGCATAAAATTAGGGCTTCTGTTTCTATAATCTATATGGTTTCTTATTAGTTTTGCATGTCTTGAGCTCAAATTTTGCTTTACAACTTAATCACATGACGGATGAAGGGGTATATGCTAAGTAGTTTTGTCATTCATCCTTAAATCATGCTTTCCAGTTAGTACAAATCACTATGGGAGGAACATAGAAGCATTTCTCACCACATTATTACATCTTCACACTTATGTTATACTCCCACTGAAGTTTAATGCCATCTGTGGCTAACTGATCCATTATATGTAATATATATTATTTTTGGTGGCTGCAAAGCCTCAGTGCCTTATTCCAATGTAATATGTTATTTTTGGTGGCCGTCAAAGCTTTGGTGCCTTACTCCAATGTAACATGTAAGCCTTTTACAATTTTGCATTGACCTATAGGATGATCGGTTGATGCCTAGTCTTATATCATGACCATCATTGTTTGGATTTGAACCACATAGAATTGACTCTGCATTTCAAATCAGCGTATTCCATCACATGCTCCTGCAATCCTGCATAATCTATACTTAGCGTTCCATTTGATTATTAACATGTTTTCCTTGGTGTATGTTTGCAGACAATGGTGAAGTCATTTGAAGTTTCAGAATTGCCAGGTACTCATCTGCTTATGTTCACATGAAATGAAAATCTGTCATAGAGGTTGAATTGATGCTAACTTGTATCTGATCTTAATTTCAGTGCGGTCAGCAAAATTTATTTCACGGAAACAATGGGTTGTAGCTGGTGCAGACGATATGTTCATTCGTGTCTACAACTACAACACGATGGACAAAGTTAAGGTTTTTGAGGCTCATACTGATTATATTAGATGTGTTGCAGTCCATCCAACACTTCCATATGTGCTTTCATCATCTGATGACATGTTGATAAAATTGTGGGACTGGGATAAAGGGTGGATGTGCACTCAAATCTTTGAGGGACATTCACACTACGTGATGCAAGTTACTTTCAATCCAAAGGATACTAACACTTTTGCAAGTGCATCTCTTGACCGAACTACAAAGGTCTGTTTCACAATCTCTTATGCAGTGGATGTTATTCACAATATATGGCTTTTTATGAGGTGATTTGTGCACTAATGGTTCTAAAACTGAAACAACAGATATGGAGTTTGGGTTCTCCGGATCCAAATTTCACACTCGATGGACATCAAAAGGGTGTGAACTGTGTTGACTACTTCACTGGTGGTGACAGGCCCTATTTGATCACTGGTTCTGATGACTCCACTGCAAAGGTTTTTTTTTTCTATCCACTTTTGAGTGTTCCAAGTATCCACGATTCTGTGCAGTCCTAAGATGGTGTGGTCATGGTGAACCAGGTCTGGGATTACCAAACGAAGAGCTGTGTTCAGACACTTGAAGGACATACACACAACATTTCTGCTGTTTGTTTCCATCCTGAGCTTCCTATAATCATTACTGGATCTGAAGATGGCACAGTTCGCATATGGCATTCGACAACTTACAGGTTGCTTTCACAGTTTCACTTGTGTTTTTGCTTGTTGATGTGGACTGTTTCCTAGTTCTCATTGTTTGCTATTCAAGTGCTCTCTACGAAAGAAACAACTTGTAATTTCCTGGTTCTCATTTCTGGATTCTGGATATTTTGCTTTTTCTCTTGGCAACCTCTCAAGTCCTGGGTTCAAAATTTGATCCAAAAGTTTTTACATATTTTCTTAGAGGAAATTTTCCCCAATATAGCTTTTTGGTATAATTATCTCATAACTCTTAAACATATTATGCATGGGCTATTCTTACATAGAAAAGCTCCAAATCTATGTTAGACATTGGAAAAGAGGGTAGCTGACAGTGTAATCTATGTACCATTCGGTCTGTTTTTGTCATTAATTTATCTGTTCCTTTTTCTTATGGTCTGGAATATTTGTTAGTTGTTGGCAGCTCACTACTTAATACTTATGTCAGTTATGATTGCCACAATGTTGAGGTGTTCTTATTTTTTAATTTATTTTGTAGACTTGAGAACACGCTAAACTATGGTCTTGAACGAGTCTGGGCTGTTGGATACATGAAGGGTTCAAGAAGGTAAACAGAAGATCCTTTGCATTCTGCTTTTGTGTTGCATTGTAATCAATTGCTTTTACTACTGTTCTGCGTCACTCCTCCTTTCAATTTTTTAACACCATTCGACATTTTATGATATGTAGGATGGTAATTGGTTATGATGAGGGAACTATAATGATAAAAATGGGACGTGAAGTACCTGTGGCAAGCATGGATACCAGTGGAAAAATCATTTGGGCAAAACATAACGAGATACAGACTGTGAACATCAAAACTGTTGGTGCAGGCTTTGAGGTCAGTTGGCCTGTTTGCAAACAGAATCGATCAATCAAACAGAGAAGCTGATCTCATGCCCTACTATGTTTTCTTATTCAGGTTACAGATGGGGAAAGATTGCCATTGGCTGTTAAAGAATTAGGAAGTTGTGATCTTTACCCACAGGTATTTTTGAATGTCACAACTCACAACGCTCTTTATATTTTACTCCTGATACTGTTAGCAGTGCTGCAGTAACCTATGTGTTTGAACTTCTGCATAAATAGCATCCATTAATCTCACATCAGCATATATAGTGGTTATCATCCATGCCTGCAGCTTGTGAATTGTGATGACTTGTAAATGGTTATGCTAATAAGCTTAGTGAAAGAACATATGGAACTTGTAGTTCAATAGGTGACATTGTCCAATTAGTGTTAATTGCTTTGATTGATAGTTTTCACACAACCACTACCTCTATTTTGTGTTCCTTGTGATTCCTTGATGTGATATTAGACTGAGATGGCTACAACATTTCTTTTCTTTCTACTAGGTAATGTTAGTTGTTTGTCATATCTTGAATAGTATTCAATCTTACTATGTGTCATCTTTTTGTTTGGTCAGAGCTTAAAGCATAACCCCAATGGAAGATTTGTCGTAGTTTGTGGAGATGGTGAATTCATAATTTATACTGCATTGGCTTGGAGGAATAGGTCATTTGGATCTGCATTGGAGTTTGTTTGGTCATCAGAAGGAGAGTATGCTATCAGGGAAAGTACATCAAGAATAAAGATTTTCAGTAAATCATTTCAGGTTTGGCCCACATTGATTGTAGCCTTTCCTTTTATGAATTTGATCAGTAAAACTGTAGTGTTTCATTTCTTCAATCACCACTCTGGAGAATGCACCATCTTCACCTGTTTATCACTTTGCCTTTAACCGTGAATTTACACCTTGCAATATTCAATTGAGATGTCTAATGTACTATTGTTTGGCTAACTATTGAGTTAACTTTTATTTAATCAATAAAGGTTTCTGGTTAACACGAGCGTTCATTCAATCAAAAGTTTTATGTTGTGCATTTTAATGTCTGTTCATGATTCATCAATCATCATGTTTGGTGAAAGGAAATTACATACTGATTTAGGTTTGCATCTCATTGGACCTAGTCACCTAGATGACAGTTTCTTTTTCTTACACTATATATCTTACTTCCTGACAATCTGTTGTCATTCAGCCAATCAGCCTACATGAATACTCCATTTATGTTTAGCTATAACATTGATCTAGAAACAATTTAAGCGTAGGTTGATTTAATTAGTTACTATGTTCTAAGGACCTTTTATTAATGAATTTGGCAAAGAATTGCACATCATATTCTGTTGGCATTTATCAATATTGTATCTTCTGGTTTGAATGATCCAATATGCAGGAGAAGAAAACTATTCGCCCTACATTTTCAGCTGAACGTATTTTTGGTGGAATATTATTGGCGATGTGTTCCAGTGATTTCATTTGCTTTTATGACTGGGCTGACTGTAGACTAATACGCCGCATTGATGTGAATGTCAAAGTGAGTCAAATATTATCTATTGATATTTATAGATTGATACTTTTAACGAATTTCATACTGAAATAACTAGTTTTGTCACTGTATTTTTAGAACCTTTATTGGGCTGATAGCGGTGACCTAGTTGCAATAGCAAGTGATACATCATTCTACATACTGAAGTACAACGTAAGTTATTGTATTATCTAAATGTTCATTATGTTATTTCTTTTCTCCTCTTGAATGTGTTATTGCGTGAAAGTTCTTTTTTTACCATGGCATGAAGTTATGTTTGTAATTTGTGTTCCTACAGAGAGATGTCGTTGCGTCTTATCTAGAATCTGGAAAACCTGTGGATGAGGAAGGCGTTGAAGATGCTTTTGAGCTGCTTCATGAGGTTAATGAGCGAGTGCGGACAGGGATCTGGGTTGGAGACTGCTTTATTTATAACAATTCATCATGGCGCCTGAACTATTGTGTTGGTGGCGAGGTATATATTGTGTGCTCCATGCAAGAATTTTTATTTTGTTAATGTATTTTCTATTGTAGTATTTTGTGCACTACAAATTTATCCCGTTGTACATTTACAGGTCACCACGATGTATCACTTGGATCGCCCTATGTACTTGTTGGGATATCTAGCGAATCAAAGCCGAGTTTATCTTATTGACAAGGAATTCAAGTGTGTTTTCTTGATAATACTGCCTGCTTATTGTCTGGTGTTGAATTCTTGAACTAACATATTTTTCTTGTTGCAGTGTCATGGGGTACACATTACTTCTTAGTTTGATTGAGTACAAGACACTTGTGATGCGTGGGGATATTGAACGTGCAAATGATATTTTACCATCCATACCAAAGGCGCAATATAATAAGTTAGTTGCTGACTTTTGATCCAAAACAATGAGTTTCTTTTATTTTGGTACCTGTTTCTCTTTGAACCTGTTGATTTGGTTTCTTAATAATTTTGTTCCTTTTTTAAAAGTAACAAAACAATGATAGATGGAAGCGTGAAAATACATTTATATGCTAAATTACAATTACATTTCAATAGCTATCATGATGTGCCTTATTGAATGACTGTTATGTAGCACATCACACCTAAAATAGATTCAACTGTTAGGAGTATTGGCATCTAGTTTTTTGAAACAAAAATACATATATTGTTTCTACTCTATCTTCATTGTAGTCGTGTAAAGGAGTACTGATTAATGGAAGTGCCAAATAACAAAATCATAAAAAATTTCCTAGCAGTGCATTTTGTCCTGTTGTGTTTTGATGGTTTCTTACTCCTCCCATTACTTTTCATATGGCAGTGTTGCTCATTTCTTGGAGTCAAGAGGTATGCTGGAGGAAGCACTTGAGATAGCTACTGATGCTGATTACAGGTTTGACCTAGCTGTGCAACTTGGAAAATTAGAAGTTGCAAAGGTACAGAACATGTTGTATTGTGTTTTTGTTCCACATTATTGAAATAATGTTCTGAAAGGTCTTCCATGCTGTGAAGTTCATTGCTAATAAACAGAATGGATTCTGGACATTTTCTGTGCAGGCTATCGCGATGGAAGCGCAAAGTGAATCTAAGTGGAAGCAGTTGGGTGAACTGGCTATGTCCACAGGCAAGGTTAGTTCATAAATCTTGTGAAAGACTTTTGGTATATGCTTTCAAAAGTAATGACAGTGCCATAGTATCTAGGTGCTTGTTGTCAAGGTGCTAGATTACCTGGAGTGCATTATTGAGTTCGAGGTTTTGTCCTCTTTAGACTTAGAGGAAAAACCAAACTAGACATGCTTTTGGAAATCAGCTGAGACTTGTCCTTTATCCTTTCACGATCTAGTTTCTGTGCATAGAAATATGGAAATGGCAATAGTTGACACTACTACACTAGTTCATATTGACATCATTTGATGACAATTAATGCAAATCATTTATATTCTGTTTGTTACCTTGTTTTCTGACTTTAAATCATTTCACAACTTCAACAGCTAGATATGGCGGAAGAGTGCCTTGTGCAAGCGAAGGACTTAAGTGGCCTGTTGCTACTATATTCATCTCTTGGAGATGCTGAGGGAATCGAGAAGCTTGCTTCTCAAGCAAAGGAGCATGGCAAAAACAATGTTGCTTTCCTCTGTCTCTTTATGCTTGGTAAATTGGAAGATTGCATACAATTGCTGATAGACAGGTACATGTACATCCTGTTTGCTGTTATGAACTCCCCATTGTAGTAAATCATTTTTCAAAGCTAAACCTCATCTATGTATTATACAGCAATCGTATACCTGAAGCTGCGTTAATGGCACGTTCTTATCTTCCCAGCAAAGTTTCTGAGATAGTAGCAATATGGAGAAATGACCTCAGTAAAGTAATTTCTTAATCTTCTGCTCTTATCTTTGCATTGAAAAGTGTGCTTCCATCCAGAAAACATTTTCTGTTATTGTTCTGGTTTTATCTATTCATATGTTCCTTCTGTACAGGTTAATCCAAAAGCTGCAGAGTCTCTGGCAGATCCTTCTGAGTATCCAAATTTATTTGAAGACTGGCAGGTTGCACTTACTGTAGAAAAGAATGTTGCTTCTCGGAGGTAAAAATTACCAGAGAAGCTGCTTTTTTTATTATTACCATGTAACGCTACCAATTCTTTTGGAAGAAACTATTGTATAAACAAACCTGGTACAATGATAAGGTCTCTTTCTTCAGGGTCCATTATCCTCCTGCTGATGAGTACTTGAACCATGCTGAAAAGTCAGACATGACTCTTGTGGAAGCTTTCAAAAGGATGCAGGTCATTGAAGATGAGGAAACAGAAGATGCACTAGATGAAAATGGAGAGCCCGATGAAGAGGTATTGCGTGTGGAGTGTGCATTTTGCTATCCATGTTCAACTTATTATGAAATTTTTCAACTTTCCTTTCTAGTGTTGATGACCGTGTCACTCAACCATTGTTCCGTTTATCCTTTCTCCTTGATTAAATGTCTGTAGTGCTATATTCATCATCATGTTCTGAAAATAATAACATAGGATTCCTCATAGGTTTTGGAAGAGAACAAAGTGGAGGAGAGCACAGATGAAGCTGTCGAAGTTGATGCTGATGAGCCTGAAGAGACCGTTCTTGTAAATGGGAAAGAGGGTGAGGAACAGTGGGGTACGAACAATGAAGGAACTTCGTCAGCCTAAAAGAATTGTTTGGCAAGTGTAAAAACCCAAATTTTGTCTGCGGTGATTCACTAGCTTTGCCCCCAAATTATAGGACTGTTGAACCTTTCTAGTACTTCAGTTTTTGAAAAAGTAAATCTGACCCCTTTGGAATTATAGACCATTACCAACAGTTAGCAAATTGAAATATAGATATGCATTATGAGATGAGTTCTATTATTATATTTTTTTTAAAAAAAAATATTCTGTATGTTCTGCTGTTTTATTTGCTCCTATATAGCGTATATTGGCTGCTAAGACGCTAAGACAAGGATATTCATCCATCCACCATTTGGGCCTGATATGTAGGGTCAAGCTTATAGCTAGCTTATTTTTTTGTTCTTAAACCAGTTTTTTTATTCTAATTATTGAACTGAATTTATTCTTTTCTTTTCTCCTTGCAGTGCTAACTGAACATGAGTAAGGACCAAGGATGCTGTGCCGTTTTGCATTGGTGATGCTGTGCCGTTTGAGCTTTGATCTTATCATATCCTTCAACTGAACTCCAAACTCAAGACATGGAAGCATGCTTGTCCAATGGTATCAATCCAGACCGGCTTCTTTTTTGCTGCAATATAGGTGATTCTTTCGTCCTGCAACATTTTCATACCCACTCTTCACGTCCTGAAATCAGTGGGTTTGGGTGCAGAGCTGGTTGTAACGAAGGGTTTTCTTAATAATTTCTATAGAGATGTGTAGTATATGCCACATTACCATAGCCATCGCATGTCTTCTAGGAGATCAAAGTTTTCGTTGGCCATCCACTGTAATTTCATGTTATTGGACAAAGTTTACATGTAGCATATGATTGTGGTGTTAAAAGCTTTCCGTGTATAATTCTCTGTTGGTGCTTTGCCGTTGAACACTGCTGTTGAAAATGCTGATTCCTTGGAAGAGTTAATCTATCATTTCCATCAAGTGTATAGAGAAGAGAATACTGTTTCACTCGTTTTGTTTTACTCTTTTTTTTTTGTTGGCTCACACCATCATGCTAGGATGAAGAGTGCTTTGTGTCTACAAAGCTAGGTTTTAGCTTGTAAAATTTTCAATGGAGCTAAACAAGTTGATTTCCGCATCCTATGGTGCAATCTGACGAAATTAATCCGAAAAGCAAATGAGCCTGGAGCCACCCTTGATTAATTTGGTCAATAATTGGGCACCATCCACCACCTTGGGTATTGCGTTTCACCACTCTAGTCTCTAGCAACGGAAAAGAAAATGGGCACCAAAGCCTAATCAAACTGAAGATTCTTCCCTACCATGAGAGTTTCCATAACGACGACGGCACTGGTAAAGAAATGCCATGGCCACATGGGATGAATCTTTAGGCTGTTAGTATACATTCCTAGTTTTATTTGACTATTTGTTGTATTGAAGATCGAAGGGACCTCAGTTGACTCTGGAACTGATCATAGGAAGTGATGGGCTCTCTTGTGGAGTTTGTCAACCATGGAAAGTAGTTACATCATTTTCACCATTATGTATGGTTCATTCCTTCCCTGTATGATTGCTATAGCTATGTAGCCAATATCTTATCTTTCTTCTTTTGAAAAGAGGAAATTTAATTAGGAGTTGTTTTCTACGACAAATATGATTTTACTCACAAAGGACGTACTAGTAGGTGTGTACTTGTGGTGTACTGAGTGATGGTGTGCATGTGCATTTCTTTTTTAAAAAAGAAGTCTTATTGCACCCAAATCCCAACCAAGTACAATTATATATGGCAGGTAGTTCCTCTTTTGATATGTGAGCAACAGTATGTGCTCATCTATATGATTTTTAAGATGATTTTAATGGTGGTGGTAACGAATATGTCACCCACCTACTATCATTCTATTTTTTTCATATTACCCTTTCAATTTCTTAGTATTACATAACAACTAGTAAATTTAAATGGATAGTCACATATAAAATAAATTAAGGTTAGTCTTCCCTATAGAAAAATGTAGACAACAAATTTCATGGAAACTATGCTTTTATTTATTTTAGAAAAATGTTATGACATTTTTTCTTTTATCCATAGCCAAGTACGTGTATTTACGTAGTTATGAAGAAAAGAAAGGCATGCAACCAGTGTTTACAAAACCAACAAAAATCAGTCGGTTTTCATGAAAATAAGACTTCTCGGGCTTGTTCGAGAACACAAACTGCCCAGTTTCCTGGTCAAACTATTTTTTACAAATTTTGACTGGATTTTTAACGGTAGTCAATACTCCAACCCGGCATGCAACTTCCCACTTGCACCTGTAGGAACTAGCTAGGAAGTCAACCTGCTTGTGCAATGTGCATATAGCGTGTCCCCTATAGTGCAGGAAGTTGCCGTGTTATTTGGGTGTAAAGGTTTGAGTAGTCTGACTTCAAGCAGCACTCATCTCATGCTAAAATGAGCTGTGGCCCAGAAACATGATCTCCTCTATTAAAGGATGCATGATATAACTAAATTAACATGTAACTTTAAGCCCCCATTTGGAGCTGAGTTTTTTTTTACAGAATTATACATAGAGAAATCTCACCAACTTTTTTTTTTGTTAAAGCTCATGCAGTTAGTTAGAAGTTATTAAATTATTCTAAAATTCACGTTTTATCAACAAGATGACTGTATTTTAAGAGTATGTAACTGAAGGGCACACGATGTTGTAAGTAAGGTAGTGTGCGCGCACAATTTTTATAGATACATGCGTTGTCAGTTAACTCGAGCAAAATTCAGTTTATTTAGTTGAATTCGAGTGAACCAAAACCTACTCATAATTAAGGACGTGATTGTACAGCTAGTGATAACTGGTTTGTCTCACTTCATCTATGAGAGACCCTATCCTATAGAGCTAAATCGAGAGCACTTTTGAAATAGATTTTCTGCACAATTAAGTCGGCACTTCATCTATGTGTATAGAGTTCTACTCTTTAATAGCAACAACTAGGAAACGCTCACTGATTTATGATTGTGCAAGCATTGATGGTATCGATCTTAGACGATTATGCGACCCCCTCTCTTCTCCCTATCATTCGCCCTTTTCTCTCATATATTCTCCAGCTGCTAGCCCATACATGATAAGCCCCCCGGCAACAGAAAAGATGCATGAACTGGTCACACACACACGCCACCCCCACATGATGAGAATTGTATTCTCTGTTCATAAGGACGGCAACGGGCCGGATTAAAGCTGGCAACATTCAGCTTAGCTAGCTCATCATCTTATCATCAGCCACGTCGAAAATTTAAATTTAAGTAAATTTCACTTCGGGCCACCTTTTGTTACCGATGTTTCACTTTGAACTACCCTTTAAGCAATATTTTCATTTTGGACTGGGTAAACCTGCTTTTGTTTCACTTTGGACCACCCGACTCTCTTCTCAAGCATATGAACGATCTCGATTACATCGTCTCCTACTCGTCAATGAACTGCCACAGCTATATGTAAGATTATTTCTTCGACATATTACAAGTTGTATGTAGATGGATAAATGAGTAAGAGTGGTCCAAAGTGAAATAAAGGTAAAAATACCCGGTCCAAAGTGAAAACATTAGTCCTAAGGTGGTTCAAAGCGAAACATTGGTAATAAAAGGTGGCCCAAAGTAAAATTAACTCTTTAAATTTTAAATCTCAATTTTAAAATTGATTTTGATATCATATTTTTTATATTAGCTTTTAAATCGATAATAACAGATATATAACAGTCTTATCCATAAATTATCTGTCACTAATAAACATTATGATTATAATCAGCTATAGACGAAATTAATAATGATGCAACTGATCAATGGCATCACATATGCATCCACACAACAAAAATATCTGCAGTTTTAGCTGATAAAAACACGCAACAAACAATATATATGGCAGTCGTTGGCCATTTAGAGATAGGGCCTGGTAGTAGATCTAGCTGGAGATATATACATGCCTGTGAAATGTCGCAGCCATGCAACAGTAGGTACGTGGACAGTGCACCAGCAACCAGTGTGTAATATGCATTAGCAACAGTCTTTGCCTCCAAAAAACGACCTGCATTACGTGCTAAGTGTATGTCTCTAGAAAGCAATATTGTGATGGGCTGTGCAAGTGCATGCTTTACACATGCTTAGCTAGATGGCAAGTTATCTATCTTTATAATTGTTCAAAGAAAGAATAAAAGGGCCCACTACAATTTACTCTGAGAGTATATAAATTCTTGTGTTAATTTTGGGGAAAAAGAGAAAAAAAAGGGCCCATTTGAATTAACATGGTGGGTCTGGATTTTAGCAAAATATATCGATTGATACAATTAAATATAAAATCCAACTATATTTACAAATAGAAAATTACATACTATCTCTCTATTTAAATAAATGATATTGTTGACTTTATTCGGTTTTGGTTAGTAAATTTGACCACTACTTTTATATTACTCAAATAAACGATAACACCAACTCATAAAAATCAACCCATATGATTTTTAATGTTTTCAACATAAATATTTTGAAAACCAGCGGTGATTAAAATTTCAAAGGTTTAATTAACCGAAAAAAGTCTAACGCGTACATACATACATACATACATACATACATACATACATACATACATACATACATATATATATATATATATATATATATATATATATATATATAAACCACAATCTAGCTCTGCTTAATTTGTGAAGGAAAAAAAATGTCTAGCTAGCCTCAAAAGCAGAGCTGATCATCAGAAACAAACGGCCATTATATATTAACCCATCACTAGCCAGTAGTCACTCCAAAACTCAAGCATTCATTTACCACGGGAATTAACGTGCAAACGAAATTAGGCGAGACAAAGATAGACGTAAATTGAAAAGAAAAAAAAAAGCCTAGCCTTTTGGAAGAAAGGAAGCAGAGGCGAAGCGAGGCTATATAGCTAGCTAGCTTAGACTTGGCCATCTCTCTGATCTGTTACTACTCCTACAATTCTCTCGGCCATTGGCTTGAGTGGATGGCTCGTGGAATGTAGGGGAAAAAGGGCGGCAATGGAGGAAAGGAAGGAGAAAAATTAAAGAAGAGGTGGTCAGTCAGAGGACGAGGACGATGATGATGATGATGATGCATTGGTTGTCGGAAAAGTGGGGGATAATACCCTGGAATATCCGCTTGCACGGCCAATGCCATGCAATGCAGTAATCAAACCAGCCAATTAGTAAACCGTAAGCAAAAGCACATATGTTTTTGATTAATTGTGTTCTTGGACAAAAGCCCTGAGGTGACTGGAATGGGATCACTGAGCCAGAGAGAGAGAGAGCCAGTTGACCCAGCACTTGGCCGAGTATGTATTTTTACTCGGGAAGTGCATTTGTTCATCAGGAAATATTCCCTCGTTTTTATATGTTACTTAAAAAATTTTTGGAAACCTTTAATTTCTTCAATCGTTATGTGAGATATCACTGTGTAAACTTATATATCAAATTCAACTTACAAATACATATAAACAAGAAAAAAGGATAAAAATAACAAATTTGGTTGTAAATAGTTTTGAATAACATACACAAAACAGTAGGATGGTTACTCGAGAGAGAAAAAAAAAACTCTATTAGCTAGCTAGCACCTTCAGCTAGCATTAATTGGACATTATCTAATGAGATATATACTTATTTTTCGCACTGCTACTACACCTACATGCATCCTCTAACATACACATGAATAGAGATCGGCCTATAGTAAATCCCTAAAATACTAAAATCCTAGTAAAAACATACTCATGTGTGCACCTAATATTCATAGGTGGCAGAGTTATATCCCTAATAAATAAAAGCATATATATCAACGACTCCACCTATTCATTTTTCCATCTTACGTACCACTGGTCCTTTTGCAAGTATATTATGTGCTCTCTCTATCCTAAAATATAAGCATTTTAAAATAATATCAAGTCAAATATTTATAACTTTGACTATGAATAAAAATAAAAAAAAATCAATCATGTAAAATTGATGCTACTAGATTTATCATTAAATAAACTATTATAATATATAATTCTTTTTATTTAAAATATCTTACTCATATAAATATTGTTGGTCAAAATAGCATCTGAAAGAATATATCAAAGTTCAAAAATGTTTATATTAAACATTTTGGGACAGAGGGAGTAGCAGGTTTGGAATACAAGAGTACTAAGGGTTTGTTTAGTTCACGAAAAGAAAATTTTTGGTGTTACATCGGACGTTTAACCGGATGTCGGAAGGAGTTTTCGGACACGAATGAAAAAACTAATTTCATAACTTGCCTGGAAACCGCGAGATGAATTTATTGAGCCTAATTAATCCGTCATAAGCATATGTGGGTTACTGTAGCACTTATCGCTAATCCTGAACAAATTAGGCTTAAAAGATTCATCTTGCGATTTCCATGTAAACTGTGCAATTAGTTCTTCTTTTTATCTATATTTAATGCTTCATGTATATGTACAAAGATTTGATGTGGTGTTTTTGGAAAAAAAAATGGCAACTAAACAAGACCTAATCGATGGATCGATCGATGTCGGTGGGTCGGTGTTCGATTAATATATGCGGACCCAAAACAGATATTGTGAAGCATATGCTACTACCATTCTGTTAGAAGCCTCTGCTGCGTCAGTTCTTTTTTTAAGTTCTCTAATTCTCCGCTTTGTTGAGAAGACAGACGTACGGGTAGTAAGCTATAACTACTACTGGCCTGCTCGCTTTCAATCGACACTCGACAATGACGAAATACCTTGTCGCTCAATTTGTCTGGCCAGTTTTAGTTAGCGAGACCAGAGACGTCCGGAGACAAAAAAAAACAAACAAGCTAAGGGCTAAACTTGCTTATATATCTTGTGTTTTCAAAATTTTCACTAAGTGTTGATAAATTTTAGTAGATGTTTAGGATACAAGCCTAGGCTTTCTCCGTCACTGTTTGAGACCACACACAAAGCGGCCGCTTAATAATATGTATATTCACTGTGCGTGCGATCTTTAATTAATTACCATAATAAGCATCAAAGCTCGGAGTACTCCCTCCGTAATTATAAGTAAGTCGTTTAGGATAATGTTTAAGTCAAACCTTGAGAATATAAATTATAAATAACTCTCAAGTTGTTGAGTTTAAAAATGTAAAAATTATATGTACTATCTCCATACTCGTAAAGAAAGTCGTTTAGTATAGCGACACGGTCTCCAAAACACAACTGTCCTAAAACACGGTCTCATAAAAGTATAGAAACAAGAAGTCAAAGTTATGTTTTGAAGACCGTGTCGCTGTCCTAAACGACTTTCTTTATGAGTATGGAGGGAGTAATAGCTATATGGCCTCTTTTTCTAATTAAGATATACTATATTTTATCTTAATTTTCGTTGTTACGTTTTTCAATCAAAGTTTTCTTCCAATTATCAGATAGATCAATTTTTTAGTTTACAATAATTAAAACTTAATTTATTATGCCCTAATTAATACCTTACTTATTAACGTCATCTTCAATTTTTATTAGGAAAAGCACCACCTTAATTATTTTAATAGATTAAAAATTAATTATTACCCCGTGACGATGCAATCGTGCCGTGAAATCGCTAGTACGTACGTACGTGCCGGTAGGTAGGTAGGTAGGTCACGCCGCGGTTTGACGAGCGTTGGACCGTCGACTGACTCCGCGTGCGCGCACGTACGTACGTCGCACTCGATCGGCTACCGGTGGATTTTGCAGCAGCTAGATTTCACGCTAGGTTCGTTTACTTTGAAATGAATATACTATCACATTAGATTTAATTTATTTAGGATAGAAAGAGAACTCCTAGATACAATGATGTATCACATTTAATTATTCGTTTTTCAAGAAAGAAGAAGTGGCTAGCTTGTAAAAGTATTCCCTCCGTCCTAAAAAAGAATCTGAACTAGATGGATTTACTAGGATTAGGGGTGAAAACGGTACGGAAACTTTCCAGATTCTGGACCTATTTTCGAAAACGGAATATGTCGGTCGGAATTTTTCGGAAACGGAAACGAATTCGGAAATATTTTCTCAGAAATGATAAGGGCAGTTTCCGTCGGAACTCGGAATCGGTCGGAAACTTTCCGAAAATTTTCTCGGAATTTCCAAAAATTTTCTCGGAATTACCAGAAATTTTGTGACTGAAATACCCTGGATTCTTTTTTGAAGCACTAAATAGTGAATACCATGGTGTTTGGCTGTTATTTTTTAAAAAAGTATTTATTATGCAAATCTAAAATTATAGAATATTTTTTGTCCTACATAGGGACTTATCAACAACATTACTCTTTTAAACATAGATAATTTATTCAATTGGATTTATCAGTTTGAGGGGTTTTTTATTCCGATAAATTTTCGTTACCGTATTCGCGCCGGTTCGTTTTCGCTCCGTTTTCGGTTTAGATAATATTCGATTCCGTTTTCGTATTCGGGGTTTCCGATTCCGAAAAAAAATATGAAAACGAAAACGATAAAGATGGATTCCGTCCGTTTCCATACCGTTTTCACCCCTAACCAGGATGTGTCACATCCAGTACTAATTTAGTTTTTTATGAGACGGAAGGAGTAGATACTGACACTGACGGTGACGGTGACAGATGCCGACAACGTGTGTGTATATAGTGGATACGTAGTATTTACGCGGTGATCGATCGATCAGTGCGTGAGCTAGTGCACTCGATCGTCACAGCGACAGGCCAGGTGGGATCGCCAGCTCGATCCTCATCATCTCATCTCACCGGCCGGCGGCGGCGCATGCATGGCGTGGCCTGACGTCCGGCCGGAGTTGGGTCGACGACGACGAAGGAGGATCTCATCTCAAAATCTGACACGATCTAGCTTGTCGATCGACTAAACATGCATGCATATGCATTCACCGATCGATCGATGCTCAATGGCTGAGGCGTACGGCTAGCTTAATATCCATCTGACTAGCTAGGCTCCTATCGGATGGCCTAATCAGCCAAAGAAAAAAAAAATCAAAATTTGAATTTTTAAACTTAATTTTAAGATTGATTTTAAGATATTTTTAACGTAGTTTCTTTTTCAACATTGGTTTTTAAGTCACCAAGAACATATTTATAAAATTTTTATCTACAAATTTAGCCGTTTAGCCGAACGATAGGGACCCTACTCTGTTCATGCATGTTGCTGGCCCGACCTGTACACGCACCCACGAACGTATATTTGGGTGGATTGAATAAATTGGATCGATGCTACAGACCTGCCACAAACACACCTACGTACTACTTCAACAGCTCACTAACTTTAAGATCTATTTGGGAAAACGTATGACAGCTACAGTTTCTTTTAGAATCAGAAACTCTTTCAAACTAGTACTTTAGCTTTTTCGTTCATATTTAAAAAGTTATTGTAATATATAATTTAAACATAAATTAAAAAGTCAAAAGCTAGAAAACTCAGCTTTTTCATATTTTTAGAAACTAATAATCAACCAATATGCTTCTCAGAATCTTTAAGCTATTAAAAAAAACTTAGGGCTTGTTCAGAATGTAGCCAAAATAAACCTTACCAAGTTTTAGCACTGCTAAAATTTCAGTAAGATGGTAATATTATCAAAATTTTAACATGATTTCCTATGTATTAACCAAATTTGGCAACAAACTAAACATAGATATTTTTTAGATAACTTTACCAAAAAAATGGTATGGTTGAAAATAACATCAAAGTGAACAGACCCTTAACCTCAGGCTATCTCCAACAATGAAACCCAAAATACAAGACCCATTTCACGTTTGCATAGCGCTACAGTCAAAGAGTTCAATACCTATTTTTGGTCTTCTCCAGCAATAAGACCTAAAAGAGAACCCTTACTGCAAATAGGTCTTCAGGAGAGAGGATACTCAGATTTAGGTTATGCCTCTTATAGCACGTAAAATGGGTCTTCTTTATAAGTACTCTGTTGGAGGCTGAAATAGTACTATCAAAGACCTATTTTAGGTTTAGGTGCCCTTATGGGTCACTTGTTGGAGACAGTCTCACTCACTACATATTGCAACTAGCCAACTACTGTACACTGCACTGCACCGGCCATACACACGTTAGTACGTTGTGCGCCTTCTGATTGATTTGCCTAGCTTTTCTCTGTAACCGATCTTCGGAAAAGATAGTACTCATGTACTAGTTCAGTCACCTATGGCCGCAAGCTCCCGATCTCGCCAATCGCCCTCCGATTCTGGTGTATCCTCCTGCCGCATCTCTGTTGCTACAACCACGATATATGTATCGTGATTGCCAGACAGCTAGCCATGCCGCTGACTGGTACGAATCAACTGTGCACGCGCACTATTACACGAGTTCTGCTACTGTGCTCTCTACTAATAGCAGAAATCAATCTAAATCGTAAATTTAGTTTTATTTAAGGGTTTAGACCTTTATATACTACCACTCCATTTAGCTATACTATTGGTCAGGGGGCGGAGGTAGAGTATGGGAGGGGTGCTCAGAAACCTGGTCAAGAAAATTTTTAGTAATAACTTACCGATTTTTGCCATGTGCGCATCTCCCTCAATACTAACTTAGGCATATGCATCAACTTAAATTTGATATAAAGTAGAGTAAATTAAGCTAGAGATACCCTCCTTCATTTCGTTCTAGGTCCGCCTAAATTTCAGTTGTTTATTTCTGGATCTTACAGCAGGTTTAGTACACTATATATATTTTTAAGATATATAGTTAGATTTTGTATTGATGTATATTAAGATAGCCACTATATAATACCCAAGCATGGTCATGGATGCCATCTTGTTTGTAACATAGATTTTAGCGTTGTTTGGTTGTCAATTGCAGTTTTCCATGCATGTATATTAAGACTGACCAATTCATTATGTCTTCTTTTGAAATGATTAATCACATCATATATAATATATTGCAGTATATAACTATAGAACACATAGAGATCTACAACTAACCAAGTTGTAAAACGTACACATGCAGGACGAGAG
The DNA here is from genome assembly GCF_034140825.1 of Oryza sativa Japonica Group. Classification (NCBI taxonomy): domain Eukaryota; kingdom Viridiplantae; phylum Streptophyta; class Magnoliopsida; order Poales; family Poaceae; genus Oryza; species Oryza sativa. The sequence goes on along the minus strand of NC_089040.1, from coordinate 2,468,448 downwards.
CACACAAAATCATGGCACCTTTTACTCTAGCTTGTTGATCATGGCGCACATGTTCTGTGAACAAGAGCCATCCATTTTCATTTCTCTCTACACCAGAGCCATCCAATTGGTGGGCTAATGATTACCTACACAGGCAACGGCTCCGATTTTTTTGTCTAGGTGAAACCAGATGGCTACTGAGAATCTACCATGGATATCCCATTCAAAACTGGAGCCATGTCTTCGCAATCCAACAAAGGCAAGAGGTTCTTTTTCTTTAGTCCAGAAAGCACAAATCTTGCATAGTCAAATACAAGATATAATAAATATTTATTTCTTTTCTCATACATGGATGGGGAACAAACTTTCGAGTTCCACACAATTACACAAATGATTGTTGTTGGAGTGATCTTTTAGTTGTACCCTCATATTCGTTTGACCCGAGCAGAAGTACTGCACTCAGATTTTAAACCCCATAAATAAAAATTCTAGTAATATTCCACCAAGCTGTACTACATGCTTCCTTTTGCCCTTATATAACAAAATCGATGGTTCTGAGTTCAAATTAATTGGCACAACATGAAGAGAGCGTAGTTCAGCTGGTTAGCTTATGGTGCACCTACCTATCCGATCTAATTCGAGTAATAGACTTGACAAGGGTGCTTGTATTTATGGCTAATTATTCTTTTAATAATATATGACGTACTTGTCGAGTGAGACGTTTGTGATGACTTCATCAATCTAAAATTAATTATGCCAATGGTAACTTCATCAATCTTAAACATTCCAGACCAGCTTCTCAGAGATGCTCATATGGTCGATTGTGTGTCTGTATATTTATAGGAGTGAGTCTACACACATGAAAATGTGAGCATTGCATTTGTACTACGCTTCTAAACGAAAAATTTGTTGGCACAACAAACTGAACAAATAAATATTCCATGGAGTACTCGTGCTTGTCACTACTAT